>NC_088861.1:12705211-13010211 GCF_963853765.1 Magallana gigas | reverse complement strand
GAAGAAACACACATTTTCGTCACTTTTGGAAGATCAACATGATTCGAGAGTGGTGTGTTTCCTGCAAGAAAACGGTATAAGTAAACCACTATATCAATTATTGTTTTGTAAGATGTGTATGGAGGAATGATAAATATGTATTTATATATAAATAATTAAAAATAAAAAATACCGTGGGTACGAGTTGACTAGCAAAGTCGTACTCATATATTTGGGTACGAGTAAACTACATAGTTTTGGGTACGATCTGACCATTTGATTACGAGTCGGTTTGGGTGCGAGTCGGTTTGGGTAGGACCTGACTCTAATTCCAAAAATTAATTCATCCAAAATTCACTAAAAGTTTTATTTTTTATTCATTCATCAATTGATCCTACAGCTAGCAAACATATAGATTCTCCTGGCTCATAAAAATTCATTAGGCCTTAAAAATATTTTTTATGTTTTTATTTATCTTAACTTTACAGTATTCAAACACTCAACAGGTTGATTAAAGCTAATGCATGGGTGTATCCTTGTATTAAACTATCTCCATAAAATGCCCCTGCATGTAAACCTGAATCCCCACCCCTATTAAACTTAAATAATTCTCTGAAAATGAATTCCCTATCCACCCCACTCCAACCCCAAACACCCGCACACAAGACAATTATATGAACGCCTCAATCTGAATATTAGTAAATTTTCAAAATACTTTTCATTAACAAATTGAATTTTTAATTTCAAAACTAAAAATTGATACATAAATTAATATATATCATATGTTATAGAGGGACTTACATGTGTAGATATACATGTAATAACAAAAGAATATAACTCAGACAGCATGGTTTAAGAATGGTATATCATAAAAGCTTAGGTTTTTAAATTATAATACCATGTAAACATGCTTATGTAATTCTGGTATTGTGATGACTCATGTGTTTTGAGATATATTTGCAAACTGTTAATTAAATGAAGCAAATATGAACATTTATATATTTATATAAGCTTTGTTTTGATGTATCTTAGCTTAATCATTTGTGTTTATTAAAAACTGGGTTTTTTTATTTATAGCTTAGCATATATTGCCATATATGGAGAGAAAATATTCACAGTCTGACATCCATAACCATTTATAAAAAACATGAGTTAATTCTTTAAATATTAACATTTAAACTTAATTTATGATCAAGAAATTTCATATACCGTATGCATGTACATAATTATGTATTTCCAATAAGTTAAGACATGCTTAATTACTCTAGATTCCTAATTAAAAGCATGGAATTAATATCTGTGTAAAATTGCAAGAAGCATGTCTCGCAAATTTTAGAGTCTCGCTTTTTTTTTATTATTAGACACTGACAGATATAAACTATATGAAACTATGATAAAAATTCATTGTTCACGATTTGTTATTAGACTCGCGATTTGATGCAAAACAATGTTATTGCGAAATTAAGTACTTGCGAGTGTAAAATAATGAATCTACAGTATATAAGTTGTTAGAATTCTGATTCACTGACATTAAAGACACCGACAAGATGAAGGGATCATCAAGGAAAATTACTTATGCAACCAGCACCGGTCATTTCTGCCATATATGGATCATAAACTACAACCATTTTGAAGTCTGATATGTGACAAAAGCATTATTCTCTACTTTAATATATTGAACAATGAATTTAAAAAAAAATACATGCACCGTGTAGATTGTCAAGTTCAAAAGTATAAGATTTGATAACATTTAACATTGTAGACATCATTTGTAGGCATTATATGCCCATAGTTTATGAAAATTGCGGCAGAGTTAGACATATGCACAGTAAAACTCTTTTAGTACGAACACGGATATAGCAAATTCTCGGATATAGCGAAGTTTTTTTGAGTCCCCAGTAAAATTCTTAACAAATCTATGCAAAATTTTATGGATATAACGAATTCAGATATAACGAATTTACAGATATAGCGAACTGATTTTGGGTCCCGCAGAGGTGAATTTTAACGAAATTTAACACTTTTATAACAAATTTCTTTACAATTTAAAAAAGTTTGCACTATACCCTTGAACATAATAGTTTGAATGAACATATTTTCATACAATTTTTTTTCGACTTACAATCCGATTATTAAATGATTATTGATTATTGGTTATTAAATGATTATTGATTATTGGTTATTAAAGGTATCAAAGTAATGTATTTTTATTCTAAGCCTCAAGTAGCAAAAATTATAGTCTGGTGAGAGAAAAACATGTTTATAGTGAATTCCCTATAGTTATTACGAATTCGTTATAGGGAATTACGGATATAACGGAGTAAATCCATCGGTCCCTAGGACTTCGCTATAACCGAGTTTTACTATATTGATGTTTGTAAATGAATCATTTAATATTACATGTAATAAGAAATAATCTGTCTATCACATATACTAGAAGATCTTAGAAATTTCTCTCCTTAGAGTCAAGTGTTAATTGCCAGATCATGATTCAAGAAATATCACAAAGTTGTAATTATCTTAATTGATCTTTAGAATCATTAAATTATCTTTTTGTGTCTATTTTTAAAAGATGACTAATGTTGTGTTTGATTTTTTTAATATGAATAAATATAAAATTTTAATAACATTTGATTTTTTTTTTTAGATATACACTACATTTAATGTTAAAGAAATCCTTTTGATCTTTTTCAAATTTGAAAAGTCCTTTAAGGACTTTTTCTGATAAAAACTACAAGGTTGTAGGACATATGATATTGATAAAGTTACGGTTAATATTTTATGTGTGCACACTTCTTTTTTCAGTCATCTAAATGGAAGTAGATCATAATAACCCCATAATGACCCCAATGAGGAAAAAACCTCAATTGAATCTACTGCCTACATCAAACAAATTTTTAAATGAGGTCTGAATCGACCAAGGTGCACCAAGTGAATGTCGTCATACCCATTATAGTCTTTTGCATGCATTAAAAGGTTATCTCACTTGCAGTGTTCTTATATCCTCCCTTTGCTTTATTGTATACAAATATAGAAGTTTTTATGAAGTTACAAAATCTTCTGAAATATTATATTATTCATTCTTTGCAGAAGAAAATTGCTCAACGACTAGGATGAAATCCTTACGAACAGTCTTACTTCGCCTGCAGACTGCTTGTAGCTATACCAAACAGTCTTTCACTCAACAGAGGCATCGGAAACTTCTTGCCTGGTACATGTAGTAACAGAGAGAGAGAGAGAGAGAGAGAGAGAGAGAGAAAGAGAGAGAGAGATGTAATTTGATCAAAATCCAGTCATATTAATTAAATTTTTATTGAAATGATTGATTAGAAGAATCTTTTTATTGATATGATATTTAAAACATGATGTATTAATCTGAAAGTGTCATGAGAATATTGTGCCATGGGAGATAACTCTGATTTTCTGTTGCAGGACATGCGGCACAGTGTCTATTGGTGTGGCTGGGGTGTCAATCATATGTTACCATAGCAACAACAACAGGGTATCTATCATGATAGGGACAATGTGGCCTTTTTAGTTTAACTGTACTTTAAAGACACATTGTATACCTGTTTGAGCATTCTTATTTGTGGGGAAGGGGGGGGGATTAATTGAGTAAAAAAAAATTTATATACCAGGTCCCAAGATATCATTATTTTTTTATTGAAAATATTTTTTTGAAAATGACTTATTAAAGGCTAATGAAAAAGAATCATTTGTAAATAACAAATGTTTGGATTAATTTTATATGATGTTCTTTGAATTGAAATAATGAAATTGTATTTAAAAGTACAGTTGCATCAAAATCTTACAGGCAGTAAATTACAGTATGACTACGATTTAGTTGTGCTCATTGTCCTTTTAGGTGTTTGCCTACAGTGGCAGAAAACTAGACACTTCAAAATGGATGTCCGAGCCCATTACAGAGAGATCTCTTTTAGAGGAGGTAAATTTACTTGTACATATTTGGGGATTTTTTTATAGGAAAACCTGCTTATAAAGAACCTAAGGTCCAAGGAACAGGAAGTTGTACCTATTTTAAGAATCCGTCAAATTTAATAACCTTTAAAAGAATTAAAACCACAAAATAAAAAAATAAAATTTTGTAAACTGTAAAAGTGGTTTCAATACAAGGCTAAAAAATAAGATGTTTACGCGGATTTTGTATTGCAACAGACTCGGATGATAACGTTGAAAAATTGTGGGAGGTATTCCGAGTGATTTCCGAAAGGAGAAAAGATGTCAACATTCCCCATTAAATCTCGGCTAGAAATCAGTTTTCATTCCTGTGATTTTTTCCGAGTGAAAAATAATGTGTAAATGAATTATCTTGGATATTTTCCCTTTCATCTATTTCAATTGCACTTTTTTCACAGGTATGTGTATTTCTTTATGCAAATCGTCCAAATTTGCTGAATAAATATCTAGGGACAGACGAAAGTTATGTGGTACTGGTAAACTTAAAACCATGTAAAATACCTTAAAATGTATGGTAAAAAATTTAAAACTTGCAGGTGGTAAATTATGCATCCGATTATTTGATAACAACACATATTGTTTGGCTCCAGAAAATGCATACTTTACCGCATGCATCCGATTATTTGATAACAACACATATTGTTTGGCTCCAGAAAATGCATACTTTACCGCCAGAATAAATAAACACTTTTACAGTATGGCTTTCATAGTTTCATCAATATTCATTGAAAACCCATTATTCATGGATTTTATTGAGGCAATCAATAGTATGAAATGCATATAAACGGTCTTATTGATAGATCCATCATCCACAAATTTAAGTATGTTCGAAACTCTGAATTTTACTAAAATCCATCATGGAAAAAGTTGTGCTATAAACAAATGCTAAGGAGACTGGTACTACCCATAGATTGAGGTCTACCTTTAACTTTTTTAAATTATGGTATTTAAATAGCTATAAATTATTTTTGAGTAAAGAGAAATTCCATGTATTTTAGCTTTAAAACTGTAAATTCCTAATTAAAGGTGAGGAATTAATATCCGCGCAAAATTGCTAGAAGCACATCTGGCAAATTTTAAAATCTCGCTTTAATTTTTCGGAGAGATGTAAACTATTAAGGAATATGATAAAAATTCGGTGTTCGCGGAATTAAGTTCTTGCGTAAAATAAGGAATCAACATTATTTGAATGCTTTGAATTCCTTCATCATTATACAGAGCTCTCCTCCTTAATGAGATTTATTTAGTCTAAAAATGTCCACCGCCATCTAGCCCTCTTAATGAAAACACAGATCTGTATTTGTTTATTACTGTAAACGTATTGTAATTGGCGTGTACGATATTTGGCGGAATTAAGAATTTGAACAAGTTGGCGTGTATTGGAATTATCGTATTCCTGAATGTGACTATTCTTATACATATGTGCACGGCATTTTACGATACATATACTTGAATTATCGGAAGCCGCATTCCTCCAAAAGCGCTATATAGATTACACAGCCAAATGTAGTACTTTAAAGTTTATAGTTATTAGTCCCCTACCGGTTTCACCGGAGGGGACTATAGCTTTCCTCTGCGTCCATCAGTCCGTCTGTCTGTCTGTCTGTTCGTCCGTTCGTCTGTCGGTCCCACTTTAGTTTTCCACTGTTTTTTTCTTTATGCGTTTGACGAATGATGTGAAACTTGCTGAGCAGCTTCAAAATATCAATCAGCAGACCAAGTTTATACTTTTGTAGCGTCTGGTCAACACAATTTTCAGAAAATTAATTTTTTTCACTCCAAATTTTTTAATGATCGGGTTCGTTATCGGGATCGGTGTGTACTAAATGAACGAGGACATTATGTGGTCAGTAAAAATATCATGCATTATTTGTATCATTACATTTATCATTTCTAATAACAAACAAATAAGTTCTGTAAAAATGGTGTCAAGTATTGTGTTATACATTTGAACGGCAGGGTTTTATCATTTTTATTATTATTACAATTGGGTTCGTTATCGGGTTTGGGCTGTTGAATGATAGACTAGACTTCTGTGTTTGCTTTGCTTCAAATATGTATTTTTTTTAATGGATTTTTGAGATTGTTTGCTGTTTATTATAATCATTTTTCATAAAATCATACTTTGCAATTACTACATATATGATAGGGGATATTTAATATACAGGGTCTCAAACTTTTGCCATTCTCAATCAAAGGGGTTAGCGGTAGGGGACGTGTATTGCTTATGCAATACTCTCAGAATGCTTGTTCTTTTAAAAATGAAATTTGATATTTGATTAGAGTGATCACAAATGGAGAAAACTTTGAAGAAAAATTCATTACTTAACCAAATTTTGCTCTATATTTGAGATTTCTTACTTAAAAATTAAGATACAGCAAAACTTATTTAGTGAGTATGATTATACAATATATATTTTTAGCTCACCTGAATTTTTACCCAAGAAAAATTTTGTAATTTATTTTCAAAAAAACAAATATTATAATATATGGTAATACATATAATTATAATATATGCAAGGATTTGACATATTGTTTATTCTCAATTGTTTAGACAATTTTGTGGCCCAACACGAGGTTCAAAGTTTGATGTTGGTTTCATATAAACAGTTTTTTAAGAACTTTTTGAGAACTGCAATGCTCAGTATGTGACATGACCATCAAATCATCCTGTTACAAAAGGGGATCAATGTTTTAATATGAATATCTGGAGATATTCTTAGAAATTGTCAAGATATTTTGTATATATGGCTATTGTTGCTCAGGTGAGCGATATGGTCCTTGGGTCTGTTGTATTCATATGAATATGAACAACAGGCATGTATCATGTCAGAAGTCATAAAAAAAACTACCCGGTACAAAATACCATAATATACTTATTAGTTTTTGTATTTTTTTTTCTTAGTATTGGCCAAATTACAGACTTGTTAATTGTTTGACATTTGAATTGAATATTAACTTACTTAAATATTGCAGGAAACTAAAAGCTAAAAATAGTTACTGATTGCAAACTTTATTTGCAGTAAAAACAACAGCAGTGTCTGCATAGATGTAGAATTCTTGTACCTATTTTAAGAACATCAAGAAAAACCAGCAATACTATTATATATATTTTTTACTAAAATATTTAACTCAATGTACATCATCTCAGAAGTTTAAATAATATACACATGTAACTGATTCTGATTTTCAAATTTTCAAATAGTTTAGTTTAACTTTAATTGAGGAAATTCAAAACATCAGAAGAGTTTAAGCACTGTAGATTCCTTACTATCCATGACAAAGTCATTCTGCGATTCAGCTGTTTTGAATCAAATTGCGAGAATAAAAATTTGCAAATGCAGAATTTTTAGCATGGTTTCGTTTAGTTTACATCTGTCCGCCAAAAAAAAGAAGTGAAATTCTAATGTAAGCAAGATGTGCTTCTCTCGATTTTATGGAGATATTAATTCCTTGTGTTTAATTAAAAATCGACAGTATATACCATTTACAAACTAATTAAATCTTCAGTTGATTTTTATATAATTTTTTTTTTTATAGAGGAGTTCTGAAATGAAGTATAAGATGGAAGCAATGATTATGAGAATACAGGTTTGTATATTAAGGATATCTACTGGTAGCCGTTAAATCTTATTAATAAGAAACATGGTTATAAATCAGTAAAACACGAACATGCTTAATATTATGAATTGACACCTACAGTGAAGGGATTTTCATACCCTGTGACTTTATTACACATTTTAAACTTGACGGATGTAATGAAGTACGCTATCATAACAACAAAGTAAAATCGCCCGTCCCTGGCACTACATTATAAGCGTGTTTTACTGTACTAACTGTACAAATCTGAAATCACAGGTTAAAATAAATTTAATATTCACAGCCAAATGGCTTCCAGTTTAATACATTTGGAAGTAGATGTATTGGAAAACCCCGTTAGCCACACTCACACACCCCTCCATTTTAACCTAACCATTAATTCAAAGAGTGCTCAACAAAATTGTTAATGTTAAGGCTAAATTATTATTTGTTTGGAATTGCCTCCGGCCTCATTGAAATACCTCCGCTGATTTAAGGAAGGAGTCTTCTCGTTATCAAACATACTTCTTATAATAAGAAATTCATGAAATTTTGACACAGTCAAATGAATCATATTACCAAATGATTCTATCAGTTTAATCAAATTTGACCTTTTTGTTTACGCATAAAGGTCAGGTCTAGGTCACTACCTTTTTCCTCAACGTAGTGGATGATAAAAATAAGCGTAGCTCTTTGTAGTTTTGTAGACATTTGTTTAAGATTTGAAGATTCTATTCTTCAATGAATTGATAGAATATCAGAATGTCTATCAGCTTATACTACTAAATTGGAATAAATATTTATACTAAAATTCATATTGCTTAGCCCGAATTTCCTCTATTTTTTTTTTATTTTTAAAGAAATTTTCATGATTATTTTTTTATACTTCCAATAATAAAATATTTCTGATTTTTATGTATTATGAAAACTTTTTATAAAGATATAAATTGACAGAAAAGCTAATATATTGACCATTTAAGGAAGGAGTCTTTTCATTATCAAACATACTTCTTATAATAAGAAATGCATGAAATTTTGACACAGTCAAACGGATCATATTACTTAATGATTCTATCAGTTTAATTTAATTTGACCTTTTTGTTTTCGGATAAAGGTCAGGTCAAGGTCACTACCTTTTTCCTCAACGTAAAGAGTGATAAAAATAAGTGTAGCTCTTTATAGTTCTGTAGACATTTGTTTAAGATTTGAAGATTCAAATCTTCAATGAAATCATAGACCATGGGAGTGTCTATCAGCTTATACTACTAAATTGGAATAAATATTTATACTAAAATTGATATTGCTTAGCCCGCATTTCCTCTAATTTTCTTAAATTTTGAAGAAATTTTGATTATTTTTTATGCTTCCAATAATAAAATATTTCTAATTTTTATGTATTATGAAGGCTTTATATAAAGAAATAAATTGACAGAAAAGCTAATATATTGACCGTTTCATAAGAGAGAAAAAACTGATTTTAGTGATTTTTTCACAAAAATCAATGTATAGAATGGGCGTTTTAAAAAGCTTATAAAAATGTTATTTGATAGGCAAATCATATTTTAGAAACATATTCTGAAACTCAAGTATCATATTATTAGTTCACATTAGTAAAAAAAATCCAACATTATTGTTATTGTTTTTAAAATGCTAAAACAGACTCATTATATATATATAATCTGCAGCAATTCTGAATTGCGCAACATGTGATATTTTCCTACGCTAATATTACGCCAAAAATATAGTTCTTGTTCCATTCTAAACATTGATTACATTTTTCTATGCCAAGTTGTATGATAGTAAAAAAGAAAGAAAAATATACTATTTTAATTTCCTTTCATCTTGATTTAATGAACAATTAATCAAATTTACGTTTGACAAGTCGAAAACCAGAAAAGACTCCTTCCTTAATAAGAAAGAAAAACTGATTTTCGTGATTTTTTCACAAAAATCAATGTATAGAATGGGCGTTTTAAAAGCTTATAAAAATGTAATTTGATAGGCAAATCATATTTTAAAAACATATTTTGAAACCCAAGTATCATATCATTAGTTCACATTAGTAAAAAAAATCCAACGTTAATATTATTGTTTTTTAAAATGCTAAAACAAACTCATTAACCTACAGCAATACTGAATTGCGAAACATGTGATATTTTCCTACGCCAATATTATGCCAAAAATATAGTCCTTGTTAGATTCTAAACATTGATTACTTTTTCTGATATGCCAAGTGTAAATTCCTTTCATCTTGATTTAATGAACAATTAATCAAATTTACGTTTAACAAGTCAATAAACTAGAAAAGACCCCTTCCTTAATTGCAAATTTAATTCGCTTGAGGTTAAAACAAAGAACTTTTTTTATTTGGAGAAGATATTTATTTTTTAACCAGTTTTGAATTTTAAAATTGTTAAACTTCGAAATTAGAAAAATATATAGAAAGAATTTCTTCCCTCCCTCCTGCATGGGTTTAGAAACCTCCAGTGAGCAATTCCAAATAAACATTTTTTAAGGATGGTCTGACTGTTTGTTTTGTATTTTCTGCAGGCAGAGGTCTGCCGGAGGCTGGAGGAAGTGGACGGGGACCAAAAATTTTTTGTGGACAGATGGACCAGGAAAGAGGTACAGTAGATTCCTAATTAAACGCAAGGAATTAATATCTGCGTAAAATCGCGAAAAGCAAATCTAGTGGAGTTTAAAATCTTGCCTTTATTCATTAAACAGTTTTGAACTATATGAAATTAGGCAAAGTAAAGTTTTCTTAATGTGCTTTATTTGTTGGGAATATTCTTGTCTTAATTAAATGAAATGATAACCTTGCTGCTGTTGTTATTCAGGGAGGAGGGGGGATAACCTGTGTAATGAAGGATGGGCTGGTGTTTGAGAAGGCCGGGGTCAACATCTCGGTGGTCCACGGAAACCTACCTCCCGCAGCTGTAGCCCAGATGAGAGCCCGGTGAGATTGTCATTGAGATGCATGAGATTGTCATTGAAATGCATAAGATTGTCATTGAGATGCATGAGATAGTCATTGAGATGCATGAGATTGTCATTGAGATGCATTATTGTGATTGTAATTTTGCACAGATTATTCTTCCTTGTAGATTATTCTTTCTCATCTGCTGATATCTTAGAACACAGTTTTGAATTTGAGCTGATTACACCCCTATAATGTATTTTTTTTTTATCTTTTAATTATGGTAATATTGTAAGTGTCTATCTTTATTTATTTAGAAGACATGAAGTAGAGCTAAAATATTCTTTAAACCAACTTTTATAATTATAATACATGTATTATTTATCATCATATCCCACCCATTCAGAAGCCCCCTGTTTTTCCATTCCATTTGTATGAAAAATCCTGAAGATGAGCATACGATGTAATCAAATGATTAATTCTTTAAAAATTCGGCGCTTTAAATCCCTTTTATATCAGAAAACTGACAGAAAGAAACCAGTTAACATTCACTACATTATTGCTTTGCAAAAATTGATAACCAAATAGAACCGAATGTATTCAAATTATCACCTGTCGTTTGATATAACAAACAACTTATTGCGTGAACGTTCGAGAGATATGAAGATTCTCATTGCAAAAATCACATTTCCTTTGGGCACTGGCGTTGGGAAATATGATCTTTTCCCATGGGGAATATATCTCCATATTTCTCTTACAATCATGTACAATATAATAAATGTATAACCGTAATGTTTGCGACCAAGCTGTATCGAGACCCATGCTGTTATATCAACCATACAACAAGATCTGGTTCCCAGCAAGAAATAAATTCGAGATGACGAGCCTCTTATAATTAAAAACCTCGCAAAAATATCTCTTATGAAAATCAAAATTGGTTTAAAGTAAATGTTTACTAATGTAAATATCATTACATTTGATTTAGCAAAAACATTTATATCTGCGTGAATTTTTTAAGAGTTCAGAAAGTCATATTTTCAGGGTCACAATGATCATTTTACAACTAAATGGGTTATGTTTATTCTAAATAATCTGACTTTCTAAAATATATTTTTAAAAAAATATAGCCCTTTGAGCTTTACAAGATTTGATCATATAATCGATCAACTTTATATCCAGATGAACTTTTTGACATAGAGCTCTACATGTATATTTTTCTTAATTACGAATGAATTAAAAATGTGTAGATTTATTGTATTCTTGTCCAAGGATGTTGTACATTTAAACAAAATTATGTTCCTGACTCTTTTATTGTTTAAGCGCTTGGCTTATTTAAAATCTTAGATATACTATGTTTTGTCAGAGCATGAAAATTCAGTAAATCTTTGAAATCTCCAACTCAATCCATCAAAATATCCAGTGACTAGAAATATCATGATTACATTTCATTACAAAGTGTTTTGGACGTATAGTCCAACTTCATTTAATATATGCATAGTATTAAAGATACCAATGTTCAAAATATATCATCATGTGGTCAGTTACATGTACGTGTTTTCTACAAAAGAACACTGAGGACAGTCTTGCCTTTTGTTTCTGTAGGGGAAGAGCAATGGAGGGAAAGACCTTGCCATTCTTTGCCACAGGAGTCAGCTGTGTCATCCATCCAGTGAGTGCGGGACTTTGATTTTATTGTTTAAGTACAGTACAGTAAAACACGCTTATAACGAAGTCCCAGGGACGGACAATTTAACTTCGTTATAAGCGTAATTGTTATATCCGTCAAGTTTACAACATGAAATAGAGTCTTGGGGAATGAAATTCACTTCGCTGTTAGCGTCAATTCATTATAAGCGTGTTCGCTATAACCGTGTTTTACTGTATTGCAATTACTGTTTCTTCATCTGAAGTAAAAACCCTAAAATTATGTATTATTTATGTTTATATTCAGATTTCAGATTTCATTGCTGCATGTACTGCTGCTTTCAGTTATCAACTAAACAATGTGCAATCCAGATTGTTTTTAAATTAAAATTCTTAGACTAATGAATATTAGAACACACGCAATTTGATTTTTAAAATTGAAGTATGTATTTTGGCTAATAGTATAAACATTTTGTCCACAAGCATTTTTTAGCTTAATATGTAGATGTACTAGTAAAGACAAAATTAATGAAATCAACCAAGTGTTTTGATCAATGATGAAATCAACTGTTGGCAATTGTTTAAAGCACATATTAAACAAAATATACAGTTTATTTAAACATTTCTGTTTTTTTAGAGGAATCCATATGTGCCTGCAATACACTTTAACTACCGTTACTTTGAAGTGGTGGACGAGACTGGGAAGGTCCACTGGTGGTTCGGGGGCGGGACTGACCTTACCCCAATATACCTCGACCAAAAGGTGGGTCAATCGTCTGATACTGTAATTTTAGCTCTATTTGGATCAAATGTGTTTGTACCACCAATATAACAAGAAAGGACCATAAATGGTTTTAGCCTAAATTGTGCCCATAATTTTAAAATATGACATCAAAAGGTTTACCTTTTCCCACCATTTTCATATATTTAGCATAAAATGGCTTGTTTACAAGCAGTTTTTCTTTTAGAAAACATTGAGCGGTTGCTTGAACAAGCAGAATTTTTTCACCAAAGATGTATCTCGGGTTAGCCGTAATAATTTAATTCTGGTTGTAATGCTTCATTTGATTGACTAGACAAATCCATTCATATTATATAACATAACTTGCATATGTCACAATATGTCGCGCGTGCAAAGTGTATTAATCTGCTTGATGATACATTTAAATTTTGTATTAAGTAATATCATTTCATTTGATAATGTCCATTATCTTCACCATTTATAAAAAGTGAACCGTAAGTTATGTCACAGTTGAACTTCATTATCTCGAACACTGATATCTTGAATACAATGGATGTGTTGAAGGGATTTGTAATTTTCAACCAAATAAACTTAAAGTATTTTATCCTTGATATTTCAAATACTCGGATATCTTGAAGATTTTAGCCAGTCCCATCTTGTTCAAACTAATGAGGTTGACTGTATATCATATATAAATCTACATATTAAGTATAAATATTCATGTATGCTAATGTTTATGTTTGTCTCCTTTGATTTTATACATGTACATTATCACCCCAAACAAACTATGGTTGTAAACGAAAGCTGTACGTTTCATATTTATTATCATAAAGTAGATCTGTACAAATGCATGTACTGTTGGCACGTGTAGGTACACAATGGCATGTAATTTAATTGTAAGTGTGTGTAACTATACATGATCGAATGTAAGTGCATACAAACATGTACCGGTAGATAAAAGATGGTCAGCTAAAATACTGTGCAGCGTTTATCTATTTTTAGAAAGTAGTTTAATTAAATGTGTTAAATATATAAATTGATAGATGTGGTATTTAAATTCAAGTTAAAAATGTATAACAACTAATCTCCATTTTGTCTCCAGGAGTAGATTCAGTCAGTTTGGTTTTGCAGTTTCTTTCACTTGTGAAAAACAATCAATTTTGCACATCTCTCCACCTCTTTGTGGGGGTAATTTCTATTTCACCTTTATGTATATACAGCTGTAGATGCCTTTTCTTAGTAATTCTTATTGGGTATTAATGGGTCTATTATTATATTCCAAAAAGGTATTGCGAAAATTGTTTCATTCAATGACGTAATATTAACCTGTTCCTTCTGGTTCCTTCCCAGGATGCTGTGCATTTCCACCAAATCCTGAAAGCGGCATGCGACAAACACAGCAAAGAATTTTATCCAAAGTTCAAGAAGTGGTGCGATGAGTATTTCTATCTCCCGCACAGAGGTAATTTGCATACTCTACTTTTAGTCACCGTCTAGCAAGCTTATAAAAGGTTAATTTGATTAACTTACATATACTTATTCAATGATATCTGATTTAATTATCAAGCGCCAAGAATTAGGGTCTGATCAAACTTAGGATTTTGTTCAGTTTTTTTTCTTTAAAACATTGGATGTTTCAGATCATATCTTGAGCACTATAAGATTAGGACAACAATATCAGGATAGGTCATTGGCTAATACAACTTTTGTTTGGGAAAAGATGTCACTATCTCAAAGTTGGTCACCCAGTGTGGCCTTCCTTTGGAATTTTATGACTCTTCATGCTAAAATTGTGTCTAGATTGCATATCTTAATCACTGTAAAGTAAACTGCAAAGAAGCGTATTATTTTAAAATATATAATCTTTGGCAGAAAATTGTTTTTCAATATGTTCCCATGGATTTGATTCTATAAGCGAATTTCTTGATGTACATATTCCTACCAGTATTTATCTCAAAGATAAATGTATTCATGGCATTAAGCAATGTACTTGATTTAGCAGAATTTGAAGCTGCTTACCACCAAGAAAGCTGATTAGAATACACAGTCAAATGTACCATGTTTACAGTAGTAGGGCCGCCATGAAATGTCTCAGATGATGCATTTTTAGAAGGGGGAGGGGAGATGTGGTACAAAAATAGACCACTGTGGCCATACCTATTCAATACTTGACAGGATCAGACGTTATGTACTAGCTGTAAAACCTCCCTCCATCAAACTTTGTCTGCTGATGACTTTGAGTTAAATGTGTGTACATGTCCTATGGTCCAAAAGTAGGTTAATGTTATAACCTCCTTCTCAAATTCTTATCTATAGTAGCTGTTACAAACACATGTAATAGCAAGTGCCAAAGCTTTTGACTTTAATACAGTTATAGATATGCAGATGGGCTTACTATAAACCTCAAGAATGCACTTCATTTTCTAGATTCATTTTAGCCTGAAATATCAAAGGTTTTTCTGGCTTTTTTTTAACTATTTTGATATTTTACTTGTTTTCCTGGTGGCAGGTAAAATATTAAAATTGCTTTAAAAAAAAACAGGAAAACATAAAATATTTCAGACTAGCTTTATTTAAGAACAAGAAATTTTTTGTATATTAACATCTCAGTTTAGCAACTAAAGTAGACAAATTGATATGAAAATCATTCTATATCTCTCATAGACCTGAAATAAATTTCGTATTTAATTAAAACTTTTTTGCCTATGATAAGGTTGAAAATTTACAGCAAAGAATGTGGTAGAACTGGTTTTTTGCATGAATTCATGAAGTTAATTTGATGACTTTCTGATATATTTTCAATTCAATAGGCGAAACCCGTGGAATAGGGGGAATTTTTTTCGATGATTTAGACAAAGAACCACAGAGTGATTGTTATAACTTTGTTGAGGTAAGTTTCAAGACCAAGAAGATTAATTGACACAGTAAAAAAAACCCAAAGAAAAAATGGTTGATGAATCACATATTTCGTACAAAACGAAGCATACACACACTTTCTGCATGTATATTTTTGCCTGCATTAACATTTTAGCTGCATTTGTTACTCTCACAAACAGGCACTATTTATAGATAGTGCCTGTTTGGGAGGGTAACAGTTGAAATTGACACCCCTAAGAAAACCATTGTCAACTGACAGGAAGGGGAAGTTGACAATGGTTTTTCAGGGATGTCAATTTCAACTGTTACCCTCCCAAACAGGCACAATTTATTTTATTATACTGAATGTCTTAATTTTAAAGAAAACTTTACTGCTTTTATCTTTATTATTTATTCACATTAATTTCTAACAATCAGTATCCCAAACAGGCTAATATCACCCATACTGCAGGGCAATTTGTAGATGGCTAACATAAAAATGTAAATGAGACAGAGTTGTCTTTCTTGTTCTAGAGCTGTGCTGATGCTGTATTACCGTCCTACATTCCAATCGTACAGAAGCACAAGAATGATGGCTACTCACACAGAGAAAGGTAACTATGGTAACGACACAGGTCACCCAGATGTTAAATTTGAAATTTACTTGTAAGAATATAGAAACAAATAAATTTTGTTTTAGTAAACATATGGAAATGTATTTTTACTGACAATAACTCAAAATTTATTATCAAAGCTATTTGTAAATAATTGAATATGTACATGTACATTAACGTTCTTGTATTTAATCATGCTTCTATTAAACGTCTACTCTGCTATTGTTGGTATTATTAACTGAATGTTTTCACCTCTACAAATTTTACTTTATATTCAGCCAAGTAAATGTACTGTAATATTATGTGTTCATTTGAAGGAAATGGCAGCTGTTAAGGAGAGGGAGATATGTGGAGTTTAACCTTATCTATGACAGAGGAACCAAGTTTGGCCTGCAGACCCCTGGGGCCAGATATGAGAGCATCCTGATGTCATTGCCCAACACAGCGGTAAGGTTGATAAAATTAAAGTCCTGAAAATGCAGATGGACATATGTTCGTTCTTCATATTTAATGAAGTAAATTCATTGCCTACTTTATGGTTATATTCAGTTATGATATTATCTGTAATATTTCTTTTGCCATTTAGCTTTCAATTATTTACTTTACAACCACCAAAGTTAAAAATTTAATGTTATTTTCAAAAATGTTGTTTGCGACAATTGATATGATGATCATTAATATTGTAATATAGGTTGAATACATCCTTTTTTTTTTAAACCTTGCAAGTGATCTATTTTAAACATGTAGTCAGAAGAAATGATTTTATAATTTTTCCGTTTGATTTTAAATGAATGTTTTTGTTTAAAAACAGGCTATCTATCATGATTTGGATTAACAAACATGAAAAAAAATGAAATTCAGTTTAATCATTCATTTTGTGAAAAATTGATTTGCCTTCCTCCCTCTTCCAAAAAATTGAAAATGAATTGTGAGGCAATTATTCCTGTTTTGATGAATTTCTTCAAATTACATGACTTCTGACAGAACTTCTTTATCATTTAATTAAAAAAAAAAATTAATTTACAGAATTGGGAATACAGGAACGAACCAGCCCCCGATTCAGCGGAGGAAGAAATCGTGAAGGTGCTTAAACAACCCAGGGACTGGGTGTAATGGGAAGGAAAACAGAAATAACACGTTAGACATGACATAGATAAGATGAGGCAATAGGATTATCTCTCAGGAAAGGAGTTCATCATTTACACTGCCATTTTCGGTCTCTGAACGTAGATCTATAATAAGAGAGACTTGGTGCTATAAGCAAGTGATTCTTTGTTCTATGTTATATATGCATTCATTTTCATTTTTTTCTGATAATAATGTTATATAGGCTTACATGTTAATTTATATCTCAATGGTTATTGATTGATTGGTTGAATTTTTCTTGTGTGTATTCTCTGATTGGTTGGTTTCTTTTCCTCGTATGTAGTATGATGGTTGGTTGATTATTGTTTATTAATTGATAGCTTCAGATATATAATATACTTGTTTTTTGTATATATTTTTTTAAAGTTCCATATTTATAGTATATATTTTATAAATATATATGAATGCTTTTGAAATAAGTTTGATTTGAATCAAGTAAATTAAGTATGCATTTATTAAGGTACATGTATCATATTAATGTTTTCGAAATCTTGAAATCAGGTTTGCTTTTATTGGACATGAAATACTGGTATAGTTTTTTTACCCAGTGGCATTTTTCATAGGATAAGTTGATGATTAAATTATGGAAGAAAATTTTATAAGACGATCAGTTTATTAAACCACTATAAACTTTTTTCTCTCCATAAAATGAAGTTGTAAAAATATACCTTGGGCATGATATCTGTATATCTTGAAAATTATAGTTTTAAAGATCTCTGTATTATGTGTCTTTCAAATGAATGTTTCCTCACTTGCTGCATCCATGTCTTTATATTTTACATCCTTGACTTTCATTCATCCTCTTAATTAAGGAAACCAGGTAGTCAGCTAATTACCTATCAGACCAATTTGAATATTTTGAATACTAGTATGAATATTCTTACCATTTTAATAACATTCAAACTTCGTTATCTCAAACTGGACTATAGATTTATTCCATCTAGTAGTCATCTGTAAAAAATCGATTATGGAAGAAACTTCTAAATGCCTTTTATATACACATGTATTCATTTTCAATTGATAAACTTTTATCTCTTGATAATAATTCTAAAAATAAACTATTTTGAGACTATTGAGACAATGGTTCATTGCAGTTGTAGCTTATGTTATTGCAGTATTGCATTTATTGACTTTCATGTTTCATGAAGTGATATTTTGGACTGAAAAATAGCAATGTGGTAACCACACAAACACACCACACATGCGCGGATCCAGATTTAAAAAAAAAAAATTTGGGGGGGGGGGGGTAGGGTCCGACGGTTAATCGAGTTTTCCGGGGGTTGGGGTGTCAAAGGCATATTTTTCGTAAATTTAAAGATATTTAAATTGGTAAAGGGGGGGGGCCGGAACCCCCTGACCCCCCCCCCCTCCTCTAGCTCCGCGCATGCCACACCATTTTCCTTCTCTTTGGAAAACTTGATCCAGAGTCGGGACAAGAATAATAGTTTTGTATGTTTATCTATTTATTTATTTCTCTTTTTCTGCATATAAACATAAAACTTTGCATTAAAAAACAGAAACAAAACAAAAATTTAAAAAATACAGTATGACAATCATAACATAGTAATGAAAAAAAAAATATGAAATTACACAGAGATCTGTGGTAAAAGCGAGAGAACAGACAGTGCAAAATGGTGACCTCCACTTGTCAGTTTTCTGGAGTGATGACAAAACATGGACCCGATTTAACATTGACAAGGAAACGCGCGTCTACACTATGACATACAAGTGCAGTGTCGGTGACAAAATGGCGCGACCTTTATTGTCAGTTCCCGTTTCCTGGAGTACTCTAAAAGGCCACGGTGACCGCAAATCGGGATTACCTGTGCGGATCCAAAAAAAAGCAATTCTGGTTAATGTTGATGATGTGTATTTGAAAATGAAACAAATGTTTGATCATTGTGATAAAGTAAGGTAAAATTGGGGCTGTCTCTCATTATCTCACAAGAAATTGGAATGTTTCCACTGATTTTTACATGCACATTATATAAATTAAATCTATGGATACATGGCATTCATGATTGTTTTAAAAATCAAATCTTTGGGTTATGATGTATATTCATTGCAGGAAAGCTTCGAGAGAGCTGCAAATAGAAAGAAAATACTTTAAGGAACAAACGCGCGCGGTTAAGTCCTTGCGATAGTCAATAGTCCTCTGTATATTTCTTTTCACATTTTGATGTCATATTTTACGACCCATATAAACTAAATGTCATCGAGTTCTCTTTTCTCTGGCTGTGAATTCGTTCTAGGTTTATTTCTGACTTAATTAGTAATCAGGTGGTTTTTTTCTGTACTAGGTAATGTCACCTGTCGAGTTTCTCTTTAGCGTACGTAGTGGCAATAAGAAAACCGGATGAACTTTTATATTGTCCTTACAAGTAAAGTGCTCTGATATAATATAATTAACCAAGTGTATTGTTATTGACATTAAAGACCATAGATCAATATATCCTAAATTTTTAAACTCTGAAATACTTGCTGTAATCTTTGTGGAGATTTTAATTTCTCCGTGAGAATTGTTCTTCATTGAACCTTGTTGATCTTTCTACAAATGTTGCGTCTTTTTAACTTTTCTTGACTTGGAGAGGCCTAGTCAGATTATTGTCTGTGAGTTAAATACACTGGGATGAACTGAGATATGATTGTATATCATAATGACTCTAATGATAAAGTTTAAGTTTGTTTAACTTGACTTGTTTAGTTTGATTATGGGTTATGAGCTATTTACAGTGAATGAAGGAGACAATTTCATTTGAATCTGCCCGTTACTAGTAACGGTTAAGTCTGCTTTTCTTCATTTGGTTACATGTAGTTATGTATTTTTTTACGAGGTATTTACATCGGGTGAATGAGGCGATTTTATATCGATGGTTTTCTTTCACTTGTCACTGAAAACAGTCTGTAAAGTTTGTTTTTCTTGACTTATTTAGTAGTGTATGACCTATTTACATTGCATGAATAAGACGAGTTTGTATGTATCTACCGGTAAAGTTTGATTTTGTATGTATCTCCCGGTAAAGTTTGATTTTGTAAGTATCTACCGGTAAAGTTTGATTTTGTATGTGTCTACCGGTAAAGTTTGTTTTGTATGTGTCTATTGGTAAAGTTTAGTTTTGTAAGTATTTACCGGTATTTTTATTTTGTAAGTATCTACCGGTTAAGTTCGATTTTGTATGCGTCTACCGGTAAAGTTTGATTTTGTAAGTATCTACCGGTAAAGTTTGTTTTGCATGTATCTACCGGTAAAGTTTGATTTTCTTGACTTGGTTGGTAACAGGCTGGATGACGTATAAAATGTCGTCACCATCTGCACACAGATCCCCCGGACGCTGTAGCTTGCAGTTATCAACGTAGGTCAGGAACTGACCGTTCTGGTCAATAACATGCAACACGTCGTTGTACTCGTCTGCTACAACGATGTGGCATTTGCTATTGGTGGCCACTCCCGAGCAACCAAAGCTCTTGTACCTGTTGCTCTGCATGTTGCCCGAGTAATTGAACCTGAAGATCCCGTACTTGTCAACCACTACGACGCGACGAGCTCCAAGATCAGACACAACAACATCGAGGTTGGCATTCTCGTCGATGAAATCCGCTCGGCAATACAACTGCTCCCCTTTCACGTTGAACTGAATCTCTTGCTTGACTTTGGATCCCGAGTAACGAACCACTTTACACATGACTAGATCCTCAGATTCCATTGTGACCAGTAAGTCGTTGGCAGCCGTCGTGCAAAGGGCCATTGGAAACCATTTCTGGAATTTGATCAGGTTTTCTATCTTGCCGTTATTTCTGACCACGTTGACACACTTCCCGTTGTGATCACTGTACATCAGCTGTGCATCACTGGTCAGTGCAAGATCAAATGGCTGATTTCCAGACTCGGTGGTAGCTTTCTCTACAAACTTTCCTTCTGAATTCATCTGCTTAATAATCTTGTTATTGCCACAGACGAAAATCTGATTCGTGCTCGATGCACAGGCGATCTTGTAAGTATAGGTATATCCGGTCTCCATCGTGTCCATGACCCACGGGGCATTAGCAAAGATGTTGGTTTCTTCAGACACCATGTTCGCCTCAAGATCTGTGCTTGAGAAAAAATCCAACAATGGACCATCATCTCTCTTTTCCCTTTTGGTGCTTTCCATCACGCTGCTGTGTTCTGTTGGAGCCGTATGTGGAGTTGGGTTTACAGAGCTTACGACTTCATCGTCTGCACCGTTGCTTGCATTTGATAAATTATTGAGTTCTTCACTATGATAAAGTGTAGATTTAGCCTCTTTATTCTCTTTGCTAAGTTCTGCTGTTGCTTTCGAACTGAACTTCACGTGATGTATACCGGCTATGTGCTTCGTTATGAGCAGTGGCGAGTCGTCAAGACAACCAGAATCTTTTTGTGTTTCAGAATGACACCTCGGATCCAAAATACCATTTGGGTGTTTGGAAGGTTTCAGGATGGACCTCTGATGATGAATTTCTTCACAGGGTTCATTCTCAGGACTACATTTTAGGTCCGAAAGACCATCTGGTTCTTTGAAAGATTTTAAAATGGACCACTGATGAGTTTCCTCACATGGCTCATTCACTGGACTACATTTTGGATCCAAAATGCAATTCGGCTCTTTGGAAGGTGTTAATGTGGACTTCGGATCAGTTTCTACACATGGTTCATTCATCGGCTCTATTGGGATATCAATTTCCATGTTTTTTGCTACAGATATTTCGGATTTAGCTTTCGGACTTGAAATTTCAGCTTTTTTGTCCTTTGGTCCACTAAGTGTTTTAGGACTTGAGGGATTGGAAATCTCAACCTTTTGATCCTGTGGACTTGTGGGTGTTTTAGGACTAGAGGGATTGGAAATTTCAACCTTTTGATCCTGTGGGCTTGTGGGTGTTTTAGGACTAGTGGGATTGGAAATCTCAACCTTTTGATCCTGTAGGCTTGTGGGTGTTTTAGGACTAGAGGGATTGGAAATATCAACCTTTTGATCCTGTGAGCTTGTGGGTGTTTTAGGGCTAGAGGGTATAGATGTCTTAGGACTAGATGGTGTTGGTATCTTGGAGCTGGAAGACAAAGATGTGTTAGTTTGCACTGTGGTCTTTGAAGTTATTTCAGCGTGACCATTCATGCTGGAAAATGATTTTGATTTAGATTCCTTCAGACTTTTTACCGTTGCTGCAAAACTTGGGCTTGTTGCGGCCTGTTCTTTTTGACTTGTGGCCTTTGAGCTGAATTCTTTAGGTACAGCAAGTTTTCTCGTTACCTTAGGACTGAGGGCAACCACAAGGTCCTTTGTGGCCTTTGATATGGATTCCATAAGCTCGTTCAGTTCCGATAACTTGTCATCTTTTGATTTTGATGAACTGCTTTCATTTTTGGCAACCGGAGAACTATCGACCGAGCTTGCCTCTGAACCGGAAATGCCATTTTCCTGTGGTTTTATTTCCGTTTTGACAGACCATGGTATAACTCCGATGATCTGGCACAGCTTGTCTTCAGTGAGATGTTTTGGTTGAAATTTAGTGACCGTCACATCATAACTGGCGGGCATTTTTCTAAAATGTTCATTCTTTGACTGATATTTCGCCAGCTTTTTATTGTTGTCTGTCGCAAGAAATTCGCGATATTCTTTTATAGCTGCCTTTATCTCAGAGGCGGACGATTTGAATTTCGATTTAAGAGACTGAAGGAAGTCGATGTCTTCCTTTTCCATCTTTCCAGCTTCGGACAGATATTTGTTAATGACAAGGTCAACCACCTTATGCAGCTCGTCACCTAGATCCAGAATCACATTCTTTCTATCTTTATGCTGCCTTGTGACCGAGGAAAGAAGCTCTTCAACTTTACCTAAATTGGAATCATACGATGGTCCAATGTTGTCCTCCAAATCCAGCAGGTCCTTCCGGATTTTGTCCTTCTTTGAGACGCTCAGCGACTCACATATGTCAGACAAAAGTTCCAAGTGAGAATCTTGTAATTTGTTTGACAGAATGCAGTTCATGCACACAGGCATGTCACTTTTATGACCACATAACGATTTCACCTCCTCCTCCGCTGAATTTTCCATCTTGAAACTTTCGACGGCAGAGTAGTGCTAAACTTCTCTTCCTTTCTCTCTCTAACACTATTTTGAAAATTAAAAAATAATCTTCAGTACACGTGTCCCTTTTTTTATTAATCATACCATTTTCAAAGAAAGCTGTAGAAGACGGTAAAAAATAAAACTTACGTTTGTGATCAGTTTCAGATCGACATGGCGGCTTGTCTGTTCCTTGACTTTCTCTATGTCCTCTATACGTTATGTAATGTCCTGGCAAATCCAAATAGTCTCCCTGACACAGCAATATAAACGTACACGTCACGGGATGACGTAGAACACGTGTTCTTCAATTCTCCTTTGATACGGTCTGATGGATTTATGACTGTGCTTGCGGTTTATCTCATTTATATTAAGATCATTGCGTTCCATTTTTAAATTCATGTTATTTTAATATTATTTTGGTGTATATTATATGAATGTTTGATAAGAAAAGTGTCTCTTTCATGCACAGCCCAACCCCCTCCTGCAAAATTCAAATTTATTTATATTATAAAATTACCAGAAAACATGCCTCAGAGCCCCCTGGGAAACTCAAATGACCGTCGTACCCCCACCCCCACCCCCACCCCCCCCCCCCCCCCCCCCCCGGAAAAATTTTCTGGATCCGAGCATGTCTTTGCCCGCAGAAAAAAGTTATGGTATCTTATCACCACTATTAAAGTTTAGGAGCAAAGTTTTTGCTAATTATATAGTGTGTTGTTAAGTGCACAGTAATGGAGACACACTGTTCAGACATTAGGTGAAGAAAACGGCGACCTCTGTTCTGCGTTGTTAATTTGTGGTTTTCTTTATCTAAATTAATAAATTACGCATGAAGTATGTTTCTTTCTGTTTTCATATCCACTTATTAAATAATATCCTGTCCAGCTCATGTATGACAGATAATTGTATACACGTGAATATACAATTTCATTCACAATTCTAAATTTGTGATATATTTTTTTCCAAATTTAATAGAAATTTATCTTATTTTCCCCTTGTATCTTTTAAAGCGAAACTAAGAGAGAAATGAAATCATAAGAAACACATATCTGTACAAGGTGACCCTAATATAAATTGTGTAACTTTAGAAAGTTCGTCCCCGATCCTCTAGACATCATGTTCTTGAAGTACTTGATAAACAGTAGCTAGAGAAATTGTGTCATAAATCTCCCCTGAGACGTTTTAGAAAATTTTTAACCGTAGATTTGCACCCCATAAAACTTTTACTCGATCTGGAGTCCTAGTTTTCTAATTTCATGCTTTTAGCATGTGACGTTTTTATAATGACTTTTTTTTCTCAAAAAGATAAATGGTAGGGGTGGGGGTTGTTGAAGACTACACGTATTTTTTATACATTCACCATCCCTTTATTCTCGTTCTGCCTTTACATATTAAATGTTTTCAATGTTACAAAAAGGATTCGAAGGCCACGCATATATACGGACTATAGGTAAAATATGAATTTTATTATTGGAAAGTCAACTCAATAATTTAACTTAATTTTAGCCTGTATCCAAATCCAATTGCAAAGAATAGTGGAAAACATAAACTTCATTTTGAGATAGCGTGTATAATAAATTTAATTTTGAAAAAAAAAAAATTCAAAGAAACATGGATCATAAATACACTGTATTCTAATTCCTTGTTCAGGTGTAATAAATTTTACAATCTAGGTTAAAGCCGGTCTGTCTGTTCTTTTTATTAAGACATCAATTTTTGGACCCTTTTTTAACAATAAATAAAGATTTTATTTCATTATGCATGTACATTTTTGGATATGAAAATCCATTGGATAGGGGCTCCTGCAAAATCCCAAATATAAATAATGTAGGATATATATTAATCCTGGCACGTAGCATCGTTTTTGAAAGTGGGGGGGGGGGGTCAGACTCATCCAAAAAATGTTGACAAGCAAAAAAAAAAAATCCTCAAAAACCTAATATCCGGGGGGGGGGGGGGGGCTGGCGTAGTATATAATTTCACTCCTAATTTTCTTATTTTCATATCAATTTTTTACATACTCTCCAAAAAAGTGGGGGGGGGGGGGGCAACTCCATGATTTTTATATGTAAATAAAATAACTTGAATAATAATTGCAGAATTCATCGATATAGATATAGAATCGTGAAACTATCAATATAAAAATGAAGTATATAGCCTTCTGTTTGCTTTTTTATCGTAAGCTTTTCAAAGAAAAGATTTAAGGTGATATCTTTTATTTAAAGTAAACTGGCGATTTGACCAGCCGTGCAAAAAACCAACAACCCCTTTTGCAAGGGACTGTAAGTCTTAAGACAGTTTTACTCTAGTAAACTTCAATTACATTCGCAGAGTATAGCATTTGTAATAAAATAATGTCACAATGATCATAAGTGGGATTCCCACTCCCATGTGCCTCTCATCCATCTTTTTTTTTCCATCCCAAAATGGAGTTTTTATTTCAATTTCACGAAACAATTTCCAATTACGTGGTTTTATTGCGTTGAATAAGCGTAGAAAGGAATATCAAACAGTCAATGATCTTCATATGTGAAGAGTTTCATGGCGACAATTTACACGTGTAATATTATATTAGTGTAAAGGTAAGTAAAAGAGAAATAACTCAGTTTATTTTGTAAACATGTCTTTTGTCCTCATTGAATTATGTTTTAAACATCTGTTTAGGAACATGCTATTGAGTGGAGTTCTACTGTACAGTTATTTATTTATATGTAATATTTTTGACGCTCAATAATTGTGAGAGATATTGGACTGACATAAACTTTTTCATGTTTGATTTTAATTAAAAAATATATTTTTCAAAGCTGTTTTTCTACACGTAATGTCCTCTGTGATTGTTTCAATTATTTGCATTTCTAATGACCTTTTGTATCAGTGTGCTATTTTAATATTGAATGTTACTTTGTGTTAAAACTATAACGGAGAGAATGGGATGTTCTAGTTTCTTCAATATAACTTATGATCCTGTTGTCCTAACATCTTGACAGATATGTGTTTAAACCAATTCTGTTTCAGAGAGAAATTATAACTGTTTAAATATATATTACAATTGATACATTGTAACCTAATTTGGAATTTTTTTTTCGGCATTGTAAGTAAAACTATTGTCATCACAATCTCTTCACAGAGCCCTCTGTGCGAGTCTGATTCAAGTCTATCTTATATTTTTAAAGTTTTTTTAACGAAAAAAAAATAATACAGCATTGCATATTATAATACATTTTATAACTTTTTTAACGTCACGCTTTTCTAACATAAGCGTGTGATAAATTGCAAAAACGATTCAAATAATACAGAATTATCAAATTCTTAGGAATTCATCAACATAGAATAAGTGATAAGGTTCTTACGGAATGATACTTGCTTTCTATAATTGTTTCTTGAAAGTGCAGACATCAAAACAGTTAAGGCGATTCTTCTTTTCAATAATCATCCCAATTTCCTGAAGGAAATTGACGATTAATATCGATTTATGCACAATTTTCGGAGCTATATTGGATTGTAGTGGCAGATCGCGCGGGCGAAGCAAGTTAGAGATTTTGCTAAATCCATGGTGGTCGTCCAAAATAGGTGTTGTGTATATTATACACTCTATGCTCTTGGTCAAAGAGAAAGAAGATGTCTGAGCGTAAATGTGCTGGAATTCTTTAAGCTATGCTCGCGAAAATGTATTTAACATTAAATTTTACATGGAAACTATACGTGAAATATATATGGATGAAATAGCATTATATATATATATATATATATATATATATATATATATATATATATATATATATATATATATATATATATATATATATCATGCAAAGCAATTTTGTTGAAATAATACACTTGAGAATGTTTAAATAGGTTTCAACACGTAATTATTTCCTTTAGAGCGTGCCTTCCACTTGTGAAATTCATGCAATTGAAGGAAATGACAGATGAGTTAATTCCATAGAGTCAAAATTATTACCATGGATTGTTGCATCATAATAAAAGCCATGCAGTGTATGGTAGAAATTTGATCTTAAATTATTTTAGAAAAAAAGAGTTAAAAAAACCCCAAAACATCGATATTGAATTGAAGTCTCGTGAAAGTAATGCATCGACTTCGTCTCAAGTAAAACATCGGCATTTTGGAAAACAAACGACCTAAACTCACTTTATTTCGCCGTTAGAGATAATGAAATAAAGCTTCAATTACAGTGACCTCGAAATAAGACAGACAAGAGTGTTTTCACACAATATATTGTATGGCATCACCCAAGATTTCAATCATTTCCGAACGATTTGATTTCCAAAATATTATCCAGAATAACTGATTGGGGAAAAAAAAACAAGAGCCTCGAATAAAGATCCTCTGTCTAAATCAAATTGCATATTCCCATTTTGTCCCCTGAGTTTTAATTTTTGCTATTTTCCGTCGAATGGAGTACAAGAATTATTCCCATGCCATCCTCTAAAATCTTATCTGGATTCTAGAGCTTCATGTGAAATGTTATCATTGAAATACATCTCTCCTTATTGCTATATATAGCCACGATTCTTCTGTTTTCTACAACAAGAAGTAACCTATGCAATTTACAAACATTTTCTGCGTACAGCAGTCTTACTTTCTATTTTTCGTTAATAAAAGTATTAACACGAGAGTTGAAATATATGATAAAAGTTCAAACTACACGAAGACAAAAAATGAACATGCACAGGTAAATTTTACCTGACACGACAGGTATCTAGTAAATTAAGTATGACTACCACACCCCACACCCCCTCCTTGCACTCATCAGGGTCCCTGTTTGCTGAAGAAGGTGTTAAAAATTCCCCCATTTAAGATTTGGTGTAAAATTATTTTATTTCCAATGTTTTGTTTTCAATTCGAGAATACATGTACAAAAGATTCTTTATAAGAAACCCATTCTTCTCTTTGCTCTTGTTCCTTTCTTTTACCTGTTCTTGTATATCATTTATTCAATAACTGGCAATTTTATTGGATCTAGAGACTTTATGGTTACAGTGAAATTATTAATATTCGTTCAAGCTTAATTTTCGTGGATTTTGTTGATAACGATTATATACTTAAATGTGTTTAATCCTCAACAAATAATGAAAAATTCATTCTTCATTTATGAATCCACGAAATTGCTAGCAATCAACGAAAATTGACCCCTCCAAAATCTAAATCAATAACAGTAGCCTATAAATGTGGATTCACTTTAAAAGTCCATAAGTATAAAGCACAATCTGTATTCGTCTTCTATTATAAATAATCTTGTACCTCAAATAAAAAATTATATAAAGCGATTAGTTGCCTTGGTTAATTCTATTCAGGGAAAAACTGCTTATAGAATTTGGCTGATTTTGAATTGCATTAAAATTAGAATTTTAAAAACCAAAAAAAAAAAAACCACAAAAAACTAACAAACAACCAAAGAAAAGGAAAAAAACAAACAAAACTAAAAGAAAAACCCAGAAAAAAAAAAGAACAAAGAAAAAACACACATGCACGTCAATTTTTAATAGAAACTTATCAGCTATAATTGTTTTAAAAGAAAGTAAAATGTTAATATGATCTATGTATTTACCTAAATAAACAGACATGGTTACGAATCTGGCCAAAATTTATTTTTCCGTTTTTAATGTTAAAAATGCTCTGCTTCAGTAAATAAGGTACTTTTAATAGTCGACGAAAATTTGACTGTCAGTCGTAGCATTATAATAGAGATACAGAGCTTACAATTATTTGTTATGTAAACAAAGCTTATGTCATGTTTTTGTTTACATTTTGAATGTTGATAGGGAAATTCTAGGTTTATACCTGAAATTAAAGTGACATTTATTTATGTTCAAAACGAATTAGCAGAAAGAAATATCAGCATGAAAAAGACCTTTTACCGGTTTATTGAAGCAATGTAAACAAAAACTTGACATAAATGATACAATGTAATTTTTTTCTCTCTTATCAAAAATAGATAAAGCAACTTCTAGCTCAAAGCTTAAAATTGCTTCAATTCCCTTCGAGACAAGAACAACAATTAACTAAGGAAGTTTTTAGGCTATTGATTACCACAACAGTTTGTTGTATGATATTGTTACTCTCTATAAAACTATGTTACATGGATGACTTCTTTAATGCACCAGTTAACTGAGATTATAAGCGATAAAAATATTAATACACTGTAATAAAACCAAATCAATATCAATTCTACATTGAAAGTTTTCCAGTAAATTTTTACTAAATCTATTTTAATTATATCTTACTTACTTGACCTGTATAGTATATTTCTGTATTACTTCTAGCAATTCATCCAAGAGTTTTATTAAGAAATATTTTAAGGAATCATTCTTCGAGTATTATGGGGGGGGGGGGTAGTCAAAGGGATAATTTTGTTTGCAAGGAGGGTCTGAGGCCTTTTTTTCCTTAACTTCATTAAAATAGGAATTTAAAAAGTTCGACAATTTTTTTCCAGTTTTTTTTGGGGGGGGGGGGTTCTGACCAAACCGACACTCCCCAGTCCCGCCTTCTTAGATCCGCGCATTCTTTTGTTATTATTGATTTTAGAATAATATTTGAGACCAGGCAGATTTGTAATCGCCTTTATTTATGAAAGCTTTTCTTCAAATAAAGACCTTTGCATACGGATATGGAATTTACAAAAAAATATGCAGATAAAATTTACATACAGAAAATGTACATATTATTATGTGTTAAAGTATCTTCGTTGTGCTTATAAAGCACTTTGCAGTAGGTATAAACATTATGCTTATGGTTGCTCAAAATGGGTGATACTGTATACGTGTAAATTGATGTATAATGTCTCAATGGACATGGGTATCAACGTTTGACATAAATTGCAAAAACGCATCACACGACCGAGTCTAGCACGTATCTGTCAAATTTCCTCCGGAGACTTATAATTTGCATGTCAATATAGGCCTCGACCAGACACAGCCTGTAAAACCGACCAAACACATATCTTTTTGCTCCTTTTGTTTAGTGCAAGTGGTTCCCGAAACATTTTCCATTTTAGGGGGCTTCCATCGTTACGTCCAATCGATAAGCGCTCTTGGCTCATCTCAATCACTAGACTTGTGAAACGCAAAAAAATTATCCTCTAGCAAATTTGATTATCAAGCTCGTAAAAAAAAATCCTGGACCCAAATTTGTGACCCTCTCTTTGCCGTCATAGAGAATTTAGGATAATTGGATTTCACACACTTTTTTGTGCCTAAAGTAAATATCTTGGTGGTTTGTGAAAACTGAGAATTATGAAGTAAGTGATTTACAGTTTTTGTATAATTTTTTGTCATTATTTTTCACTCTTTGTTTGTCAAAGAACTTTCAATGCTTCAGTTATGATGAATATTTCTTTTAAATAAGGTTATGTATGTGGGTTTTTAACCATTGGTTTCTATTTGTTTAGAAGCAAGTATTTTGTAAAATTTTAATAAATGCTTGTTTCACCATACACTGTACTTGTTCTACCATTTCATGTTCGGTCTAGCATTTAAACAATCCCTCCTATATTATTTACTAAACCTCTTTATCAAAATAATAGTACTAATAACACTTAAACGATGAACAAATGCAATAACTGTTTTGTCACGTTGCAGTTCGCTGCTCAGGCCGTAATATTGCATATTATTCATAACCAAAAACTGCCTATACGGATCAAGAATTCTTTTAGAAGTGCAACGAAATTTGCCGTAAAAAGTTTGAATGGTTTAGTGCACTTACATATATGTAATTTTAGAGTCGGGTTTTTTTTTGTTTTTTTTTTTTTTTGGGGGGGGTGTTTTTCCTTGCATTGTTTATTGTTCAAAGTCATCTCTTATATGAAACAAGCAATAATCATAGGGCCCAATTTCCCGATTAACAATGCCATAACGTATTGCTTGGAATACCGCATGAAATATTAATTGAAAAATTTGTAAAGAATTGCCACCTGGCAGGTGAAATTCCTGAGCAATGTCAGAATTATTCCTTTTATTGACTTTGTTTACAAAAAAGGTATATTTTTTGCAAACTATTTCATTGTCATTTTATTCTAGTAATCGTTGTTCACAATACACCGGAAGGATAAAATATTCAGCAGTTAAGCCTTACAACTCAGAACCACTACCGCATCGTTAACTCATTTGACACTAAAACATTCACAACATGCTCAATTTGATTGCTATTTTTGTTAATTGCTAAGTTTTCATTTTACATTTCCTTAATATGTAAGAGAGAGAGAGAGAGAGAGAGAGAGAGAGAGGAGAGAGAGAGAGAGAGGGGGGGGGTACCGTTGACTGAATAACTTTTGGGAGAGTCTATTTTTGGTATATTTTTTCAACCATATTTCCTTGATATGTTTATCTGAGAGAGAGAGAGAGAGAGAGAGAGAGAGAGAGAGAGAGAGAGAGAGAGAGAGAGAGAGAGAGAGAGAGAGAGAGAGAGAGAGAGAGAGAGATAGAGAGAGAGTATGAGTATCGTTGAATGAATATCTTTTGGGAAAATCTAGCTTTGACTACAATGCACTTTTATTTCATCATCAAATTATGTCATTTCCCCCAATTCATTTATAATCTCATTGCATGGGCCGGTATTACTCATCAAAAGTAGCTCAACGGGAACATTTAATTTTCACTCACTCCTGAGGTTTGACATAAACTGATGCAGACTCCATAGCGTACAGCAATCATTGTAGGATTACCGATGGCAATCCGGAGAGAACAATGTATCTGGCGAAAATATGGGGGATGCTATCTCAGTTTTTATTCATTCGGGTGAAGGGATTGCCGTCTGTAAGACGGCAAATCTGTATAGACACAAGTCGCCTGGGTTACAACAAACAATAGGTTTCTAAATACGAAAAGATATAATCAGGGTATGGTGCATTTTGCAATAGTCTGCCTTATTGAGCAACTCCTTGAATTTGGAAAAAAACTTCTAATTTCCTAGCACAGCATGCAATGTTATTTAAATGCAGAATTGTCCTTTATAGCACTTCGAAATTAAACCCCGCGCTTTAAAAAAAAGCACTTTGGTTTTTTTCTGGAAGTGAAAGCTTTGATGAGATCATGCTTCATTCAAGCTACAGAAAACATTTTGTCTGAATGATAAGTCCACAGAAAAGAGGCCCTCCCTTAGCAAACAAAGAATGGTGTATTATCGTTATACGGGGGTTCTGTTCTTGGGGAATTCGCGCCGAACGTTCTATGACAAGCAATTTATTGTCCATATAATTGAAGCCAAGAATCTTTAATCATGTCTGACGGGGGCTCCCCAAACAGCAGACGACAAGAGTCACGACCAGTCATCAACTTCCTGTATGGAGCTCAGTTGCAGTTGTCGGTCATTGTTTCATCGTTTATTCTCCTTCCTTATGTTTGGAAGAAATATTATTTATTAAGAGTGCTTAATATGATTGTGGTCATTGATAGACTGTATTGATCTCCTTTGAAAGAAGAGCTTTGTATAAAGGTTTACGAAAATACTTGAATTTTAAAGCTAAAAAATACATAGAATTTTTCTTTACTAAATAATACTTGAATTTTAAAGCTAAAAAATACATAGAATTTTTCTTTACTAAATAATAGTTATAGCCAAACAAATTATATCGAGAAGTTTCGGGTAGATCTGAAGAGTAATATGTTGACCATCTACTTGGAGCCTACATAATTGTACTAAATTGTAAAATACACAAATTCATTTCTCTGACCGTGCAAATTCGTTTAACTGGTCGTTGTGCTAAGCATTGTTTTACAATGGAAATACTGTAAAATGTGATACGTGTGCTAAAAATACGCGAGCAACTGATGCTGATACCAGTTTCATTGTCTGTTACTGAATCACTAAATAAGGAAATTAGTCGTCGCGGATTCGTTATCAACTGGTTATTTACGAGCTATAATTAAAGAATGATACTCATTTTACAGTATTTCAGTCTGATTAAAATCAAACCTTTTCAAATCGGTCATCATCAAAATAATTAAGGAACTTGAAGGTTTGATTTTAATCAAACTAACAGTATCAAACCTGAAGTTTCTGCAAGCGTCACAAAAATATAAAACTGTTCATTTTGCTGTGTTATACGAAAAAAAATAAATGACCATGTGATGGTTGAGTTTTTCCGCTACAACCATTTTTTCGTAATGTTAAAAAATATGGATTTATATGTATAATATCGAAAAATCGATATTCAATTTCGTTTGATTAATGAATATTTTTATTTTAAAAAAAATATCAATTTGCCATAATTTTTGTGTCTTCTATGTAAATGGTTCTAAATAACGTGTTCGGGAAAATACACTTTAATCCATCAAGATAATCAACAAACATCAATGAACTCGTTTTCCGTTTATGTTGGATTGCAGTTCAATTTAAGAAAATTTGCTATCCGTACATGTAAAGAAAAATACAGTATCAGTGTTTATCGGGATTTTTTTTTCTCCAAGCCGTTTTCTTCCTTTTTCGTACAAGGATATGTTAACGTGGTTAGGACAATTTCTGTATTTGTCGTGCATAACGAGAGAACTTGAGATTTCCATTCACTCTATTTTAAAATTAAAATGAGCTGAGACCGAGGACAATCGGTTTCTTTTGTCTAAAACGGTCTCTTTCCACAACAAAGAAAGAAAGAAAACACACAATAGGGGACCATCATGAATTAATGAAGAAAAATCGATTTGAACAAAAACCCCTGTTAAACAGTATTAAAAAAATCTGATTGTGTAGTCCATTTGAAACGCTTACCCACACACACAAACAAATATATAGTCTAGTACTAGTTAACTTAAGTTATATTGATTTTTTTTTTTCATATCGAAGGTTTTGCATCAAATTGTAAACTGTTTTTTTTCTTTTTTGTGACTTCTCAGTTTGGTGGTACATGTATATACTAGGTATATTTTTTTCATTCGTATTCATTCATGCAACTCAATGTATCGTTTTCTCTGAAATGTTTTAAACCTGGGCTGAAAAAAGCGGTGAGAAGATCACGAGATTTAAACCATATATCTTCAGCAAGAGATCGTCATAAAAAGGATTGTCTTTCGGCATCATATCTTTATAATGGGAAAGTTTTCTGTCTAGGTAGAAAAAAACCGTTGAGCTTCTGAATAGTGTAATACGATATTTGTAATCATTACAGTCGAATATATGCAGTTTTATCATCACATGTGCAAAACTGTTCTCTAAAATACTCAGAGTTTGGGAATTCTTCATCAGTTTCTTCTTTGCATGTAAAGCTATGTCGCTCTGTTCTGATGTCACATTTAGCACCATGTTTGCTAGTTGTCGATTGCTAGAAGAGCGGAGGAAATTAAGACCAATTCTTATGGAGCGCTCACAAGAAAATACAAGCCTTGTTGTTTAATGTTTTATCAGTCCAATAAACGACATGTTTCTCATTCAATCTCCCGTAATTTAGACAGATGATGTACGAATTATCTAATGAACGAAGTGACAATACGACTCTCCTATGGGGAATGTTTCTTCCTTTTCTTTATTGAATAGCAATTTTCAAAGAGCGATTAAAATGAAACTCTTCATTCATCATGCAGCCAACGATAATTTGTAGTTGACACAAAGACAAAACTCACGATATGAGTTGGGGAATCTGTTACCAAGCTTTGCAATTTGTGTTTGTTTTAATATTGATTAGATCCTGTTTTAAGATATACTTATACTGTTCAAGAACAAAGCTAATTTTTTATTCACCAGTCGATCCCACCTAATCTTTTCTTAAATACACAGATGCTGGGTAAAACTTTATTTGTTCTCAACACGATTTCCTATAAGGAAAATGGATCTTTTATATCTTTTCGAAGTCTGGCTTGATTTTTTCCCTGTTTTTCCTATAAATCCTTGATTTATAGTAGACTAAACACATTTTAAACTGCATGGCTAGTTATTTTATCAATAAATAGCAAAATGTTTTGATGTCATGTGCAAACATGTAAAAGAAAACATATTGTGTTTGCTAAAAGCAAATGCGCCCGAAAATAGGCAATTAAAGAATTAATGATGAGGATCATTATAATGAATAAAGATGTTGCTATATTGCACGCGTCAGTTAAGTTATTGATCATTCGAAGAATTCCACTTCTACCAAATGTTACAAAAAATATACGCCGATCCCGATCGAATATGTCTTCTTATGTTGTGCGATCCCGGTCGAGTATAGTTAGAATGTTTTAGTTTTCAGATGACCAGACAAACACAGAATCTAGAGCTCAGACGTGAATAATTTCGGAAGGACTTTCAAAGTTGGACATGCATGCCAAACATTAAGTGTTAACCTACCATGGCTCAGAATATTACTAGTTTATTTTGCGACAGAGGTCCTAAAGATATAATCGACTATTAAAGTATTGGTGTACGGAAAAAGAGACGGCAAGACAAAACAAAACCTTTTGCTGCAACCGACAATCTTCTTTAGCAAAATAGATCCCCAATAAATATTCGGAAATTCCCAGTTTTTTGTGTGTTGAAATTATGACATTTATGGATACAAAAGAAGTAAGACGTGATTTGAAATATGTGTTTTAATGCACCAGTAATGCGTTTGTAAAATCTACATGTACATCTGTACATTGAGCGATTGATCCCAGAATGCACCGCGAGTCAGCTGTTACAGTAAGGAGGACTGATATGTTGTGTCAAACAAATTATCGGGATGGCTGTTGGTTTTTTTTGGTTCAAGGTGGTTCGTCTAGACTTAGTGAAAAATTGATCGTGTGTAGCAGGATAGAATAGTCAGACAGTATATACCGTACAGTTAACAAATTGACTGAGAACCATTGAAGGGACTATAGACGTCCATGTACCAACTTTATCCTAACAGATACCGCGTTATTGCGAGGTAAGCTTTTAAACTAAAGGTTAACTGGTATAAGAAACATGGACGAAAGCTTGTTTCTTTACAAGAACTGACTTTCTTTTTTAAAGGATGTTATTGTTAGAAATTGACGAAACTTGGTATCAAACACTCGCATAGAGTCACTAATCGAATAGCTTTGTATCATAAACTAAATTTCATTAATTGAGTTATGCTTTTTAAATTCAGGTTTACCAAAATGTCTGACATATTTGCTGCCTTTTAGGGCAAAGTTTTAATTTGAACTCAACGTTACGCATGCAGCCGACATATATAATCTCTTATGATAAGATAGGTTGTTGAAGACTGTACGATTTTCTTTTAAATTTTCATGATTTGGTTGTTTTTGGTTTTTTCCCTAGCTCTCTCTCTCTCTCTCTCTCTCTCTCTCTCTCTCTCTCTCTCTCTCTCTCTCAATAAGCTTAGTCGATTTTACCCTTTTTACACCATACCATCTGCTTGCTAATTTATTCATGCATTTAATACAAAAACATCATGATTTCGTGAAACAGTGTAATTAAATCATCAAAATACATTGCCATCTTTTGCTATGATTCATGCCAATAATAATAAAAAAAACCTGCACAAGTCACATGCAAATCCAGAACAATTTGATGCCCAAGATTGTTCTTCGTTATCAGTAATTATATCCTATTACCATCATCATCGAAGAGGATACTATTGTTTTGAATGCCGAATAAGTCACGTTCCATAGAGTTAGAGTGTTATTTTTTTCTTTCAAAAAATTAATTCTTTTGCCAAATCACGAGGGACACGTCCCGATTTCCGTGACGGTTGGTTTCATATTTTATACATGAATGTATGTGTCAAGTTTTCTTTGTAAGAATAGTTGCATAAAACACGTTGTTTTGACAAGCAAGCAAAGGAAATAAAAAATCGGGAATGTCAAAATAATAAAATAAAAATAAGTCAATATGTTGCTGAATTTTAAACCAAAATGTTATTACAACTGTTGAAGAACAAAAAGTGAGAGTTTTTCCATGGAGCAAATATTCAGCTTCGTTTCCCTTTATAGTTTTTCCAAATTGGAGAGTTATTGATTTGCGGCTCGACGTAAATTTCAATAGAAGGATTCTTGAAACTCTAATCTAATTCTGATAATTCAATCAAATATGCAACATTAAAAGGCTTTCCACATAAGGAAATTTCAAAATATAGAATAAATATAGCCTATTGATGATGTTTGCTGGTACTTTTTGCAATTTTTTGTATACCCTGAGACTTACATTGTATGTAATAGAATGCCCGTATATTCATGATAAATGTTTATCAATCCTACAGACGCGGTGGAAGGTGCAGCCATCGGAATATTTATCACAAGGGGTGGTATTAAGAGCTGTTGTGATGTAATTGAATGTCATAGATATTAAGATGCAATTGGGATCGACTTTTCTCACTGGAGATTTGATAACGAATCTCCTTAAAATACAATATTCTGTGTATAATGATATAATTGCAAATTGCATTATTCGCAAATCATTCTACACAGTTTGTCAAAATAAGTATGATATCAGATTTACATGCAACTCCCCAAATTCAAGATCTGTATGATATGTACATATATGAATCAAAACTCCTTTGTCTATCGTTACGAGAAACATACGAATGTGATATTTGTTACAAGGCTATACTTTAGTTTATTCAGTAAAAAATAGCACTGGTCCTTAATTCTGGAGGCTTTTGTACTCGAAAGTTTACAATTGAGTTGCATGGCCCATCATAAACATAATTTTATAAGGGACGTTAAAAAATTAATAAAGATCTGCAAGGTGTAGTCGAACTTGATAAGAAGTACTTGCTGTGTCAGGCGTACATGTGGTTGTACAGTAGGGTCTGCATGATAAATGCATCTTCTCCCCTTGCTCACCTTGTTTTAAGTGGAACACCATTCGAGTGTAGCTCTAACCCGATCTAAATTCGAGCAACATTTGAAAAATATTCCTTTAAATACGTTAGGATAAAAATAACTAGTCAAATATGATCTGTATAGTGTATCATTATGAGGCTAAACAGCAAGTTTCAAATCAATTCACCATACCATAAAGAAAAACAGTCTGTAAAACAAAGTTGGGACAGAATGTCTGACAAACAAAAAACAAAAAAACAAAACCAGAAAGACAACAGTTAAGACTAATGTTTTGAAATGCTCTTTTATCAAATATTTTATCAATCTCGGGCCTGCAAACGCGATTGAAGGTGCAACTTCATGATGTTTATCAGAAGAGGTGATATTATTAGCTGTTGTTATGTAATTGAATGTCATAGATATTACGATAAAGTTGGGACCATTCTCACTGCAAATTTGATAAAGAAACTCATTGAAATACAATATGCCGTGTATAGTGATATAATTGCAAATTGCATTAGTCAAAATAGATACGAGATCAAATGTACATGCAGATCCCTAAGTTTATGGACTGTATGGTATGCATATAACCTCTATCATCTATTATTTCAAGAAAGTTTGCAATTTCCGAAATTTAACTAGCAACTTAATGACATCTCGGAAGACTAATTGGTACTACATGTTGATACGTGTAAATTGGTAGAATTAGTATACAATACCAGAACAGGAGTTCCGATTTTTTAAATACATTTTGACATTTTTGACAAAATCATAAGCCAAATTTGGAGGTTTCTTCATTTGAAGCCGGTTTCATTAAGATTTAGACTAAATGATAAAATGTAATTAAAACACATCTCTTAGATGTCAAAGTTTTGTCTTCTTCTCGATCTGTCGTCAATGTAACATGTTTATATCTAATAAAATGTCCAACAGATGCTGTGTCGTTCTCAAGTAAGCCTTGAAAATGTAGATTCAGTTAATACCCTTTTTGCACTGGTGCAAGTCAATTTTATCTTTCATCAAACAAACAACACATGTCTCTTTGTAAAACTTTGAGAAAACTCATAATAGAAGTCTGAAATAGAGTCGTTGTTTTATCTAGAGTTTTATCATAACTATCATTGTCTGTTCCGAGGATTTATTGCTTGTTCTGTGTCGGCCCATCTTACAGTCTGCCACTGTATTATTCCTGTCCTGTAGAATTACGCAACATTTGTAATACTTTCTATCTCTCCCTTTCTCTCTCTGATATTGAAATCAGCCTTTTGTTTCAACTATTGTGTGTGTATTTGAAAGGAAATCAATACTTATTTGTTTTGGCATGAATAGACATTCTCGTTCCACTCGTTTCATGGTGGTATCGAAGCTAATAATTGAAATAAATTCTAAGTTCTTGCTCGAGTAAACCTAATAAGTGTATTGGCAAATTGAAGGACAAAAATAAGTATTTAATCTTTTCGTGCAATTCACTTCAAATGCCAAGTTTTATAATCGAGAATTTTTATTCTCGCAAACACAATTAAATATCTCATTTACACGAAGATGAAGTAGTGTTTGTAGATCGGCTATTTTAAGGAATTTCGTTCTATTTTTCAGAAATTTTAAGTTAATCGATTTTAATTTTTCTAAAGTTTTGAATAAAGTTTTTAAACTCATTGAATCTACATGTATGTTCTTTTGGTGGGGTCTCCAATATTAATCTTGACCCCTGAAGAGCGACTCAAGAGTCATCAAAACCATCGGAAAAGTTTCTCATACAGGGTATGCGTATACATGTACTTGCAGATAAATATATTTCCACTTAAAGTTGCAATCCATAAAAATATAAAGTTGCATTTATAAAAAAAAAAATTGGAAAAGACAAAAAAAATAAAAATCGATTAAGGTTAAGAATTTTTACAAATTAACACAGGTGAAGGATATTATATGCAATGCATTTAAATGTATTACATCAAGTTGTGTGTTTATTTAAAGATTTTTCGGTTGAAACTCAGCTTACACTAAATCAAGTGCATAACCAAATATCGTGCTTATTTATATTTTATTCAAATTTATTTGAATATATATAAACAAAAAAATACAATCATAGTTAATTTTCACCAAATGTCATACAAGCTAGATACAATACGCTGCAATAGCAGTGTTGCAAGACGTTCTAAGCTTTTGTGTCGTCTTGAAATAGTAAAAAATTACAGATTGAGAAATGAAGTTCAAGGAATTGAAATTTGTTCCAAGGCTTTTGTGCTATGGATGTGCTTAAGTGGCATCAAAGTGTTTTATCTAACCATTCTACACTTATAGGCATTCATTAAGATGTCCATTTATTACTGTATAATGGCAATTTTTTTTTATACTGAGAAGAACACGATATCTGCATGGTTCTTATGTGTTGTGAGACTTCAGGCACTATTCTGTGTCGCTCGTTCGACACTTGTCAGATTGGTTCTGAGAAATGTGGACTTGACTGATGGCAATGTACTGTAAACCCTATAAAGAGTCTTACCCTCAAAGTGGTGTGAAAAGCTTGGGGGTGTCTAGCACTTTGGAAATGTGTAAGACAGGGCACTTAAAAAGCGGTGTTGAGAGAGAGAGAGAGAGAGAGAGAGAGAGAGAGAGAGAGGGGGGGGGGGGGGAGGGAGCTTTCTTGGTTCCGTTACTTTCAGGTCAATAGGATTTTTTTCTAATTCACACTTCAAACAATGGGGTATTACTGAACATCGTTGTTGTGTCAAATTAAGCGGAAGTCGCGAGGCACATGAAGCTATGGTTTTTAAGTTTAAGCTTTTGACTATTTGGGAAGCGAATAAAATATTTACTGAATAATAATTAGAAGCATGCTAGGCATGTACAATAAAATACAAATAGATAATTAAAAACGTATATATCGTAAATGCTCATTAACAATTTTGTTCTTTAAAGAATCGGCTATCGCAAAATTTAATTATTTCGGACGTTAAAACTGTTTTTAAAACAAAAATAATGTTCGTCAATCATTTTGGCTTTGAATGAAATTACAAATTGACATGAATACTGTTCCTTAAAATTATCGTGCAGAGTATCATCACGATTATTAAATATAAGATGCTTCTCTAGTGCGTGAGCCAGGCAAGATGCGTGGTTTATGATGAACAATACTCAACGGAAATTATTATCCCAATTATTCAGTAATTAGGCCTGTTGGAAAATTATTGATCTTTCCTGTTGGCATTATACTAAAGTCATGCAAAAGTGCTTCTTTAATATCAGAACCAAAAGGTACCTAACTTTTATCCGATAATGATTGATGCAATTCGGCTTGCCTGCTTCATCAGTATAAGGCTCTTTGCCTTTTATTTCTATATACTTTAAAAACCCGCTTTTGATGTAAGCGGAACATATAAATTTTGCAGCAACAAGATAAAAGATATCTCGAACGAAATTTTAATGTTTAAACACAGTATATCATACACTCTTACTTGACATTGTGTGCTTCAAGTTTTTCAACTATCAAAGCTTTATGAAAAATTAATTGAGTTATTAGATGATTGAGTTTGTCATGATATGCTGAACTGTGTCAAAGACTATAAAAAAGAGAAAATGTAATTTTTATTTTATTTTTTTTTTGGGGGGGGGGGTAAGAAAATTTTATATCTTGCTAAATTCTTGTTTAAATATCTATAATCATACAGTATTTAGAAGTATTATAACATAATTAGTTTAAGATGTTAAATATCTTTTTTTTTTTGGTCATTCATACATGTACTCCATTATTTGAAGAGAGCAAATTAGTATTGCATACACAAGGAATAAGTGGCTCGCACTATTTCCATACGATTTCCTTTTCGCATGAAATTCATGCGTGTTACTTTTCGTCTCTTTCTCATGCGAAGAATTCGCATGAACTTCATGCGAATTTCATATGATATTCATGCGAGCCACTTTTGCCTGTGTAATACCGACGAACTGCAATGAAACAATGAATTGTATGTACATGTATATACCACCATATAGAAACGTGATCTTGAGTTATTAACTAATGTAATCAGATATCTTTGCATGGTGGTTGTCAATAAATCAAGCTAGAGACCCTATTGACGAATATCACCTCCAGAAACTTTACTACTCTTCTATATTGATTTTTTTTAAAAAGCAGTTCCTGTATGTATATTCCGATCCCTCGCTCCACTTTCTGACAGAATTGCATTTTTGGTTTGCTTGTTGACATTTCATCATTAAGCCTGCCGCAAATTTCGTTTTTTTTTTCCTCTTCTGTTCTCTTAACACGTCTAATACTTACGTCGTCTAGGAACTCTTATTGTCTCGTTCATCATTTGGACTCTATTACAAGACTGCTTATCATCTTGATCGTTAGAGAGAAGAAAGAGTGAGAGAGAGTGAGAGAGAGCTTGCCATTACAGTTTTCTTCGTCTTCTTTCGCTTCAGATCGTCTTCAACACTGACAACTTGTATAACTCAATGGACCACATACCAAGGTCGATTTTAATGAAGATGCTGACCCAAGGTTTGACTCGTGGTGAGATAATGAACTGTGGTATATATCGGATATAGATCTGAAATGGAAAGATGATATTTGGTTTATTAGTTCAGACTATGATGGTTGCCTCCATTGGGCCGCCGCCTGAATTACCTATGGGGGATTATCACCCGCCGATCAAAAACTCATCGGGTACGTACTGATTCTATTTATATCACACTAGTCTTAATTTTATTTTTAAACTTATACTTTAACAATAGTAAATCATTACTTTAATGCTACTTTTAAGTTGAAGAGGAGAACAATACTATGGAAAAAAAATATGCACATGGAAAGAGCAAACCTTTCAACTACATGTATAGCCGGTTTTAATTATTATTTTATTTAAACAAATACGAATCGAAGAACACAAAACTAAAAATGGTATCGAAATTTCAACTTTTTTAAAGTCAATTTTGTGATGCCAGAGCATTGCTAATGCTCTGCTTTGAGCAAATTTTCTTGTCCAGATGTTGACAAGAGGATTTGGCACAAGTTCTTTAAAATTTTAACGCCATTTTCAGTTTCTTATCCGTCCAAACAGAGACTGTTTACCCCTATTCTTTTCTTTCTTTTTAAAAAGGAAATTAGTTAGTGACGAGTGGCTGTCAATATTTGTGAATCTGTATTCATCATGTTGAAAATGCATACTTTTCAAACTCAAGTACAAAGGCATTGATTTATCTTAACGAGGCCGGGTCTAATTAGTTCTGCCCTAGATTTTTTAATGAAATTTTTTACCTGAATTTCTATTTATATAATTATTATTTTAAAATTAAAAAATAAAACATTTACCAGACCGTTTGTTTAGGGGGTCATCTCAAAGTTTGTTAATCTTTAACATAGGACCCTATGGAATTTCGCTTGAAATGTATCAATTTTGCACATTTTTTAAACTTCTGCCCTAGGGATTTCTTTTTCTGTTCTACATATTAAAGTTATTGCTAAAAGGCATCAAATGGTCAAATAAAAAAACCCTTTTACCTCCTGGTTTGTTCCAGGGGTCTTATCAAAGTTGATTTTCGTATGCCCAATTTCCCAGATTTGTCAGATAATGGCTATTTTTTATTTGAGAAAGGCGGAAAAGGTGATCTTTATAGTATAATTAAAGCATTCAGACATATTTAAGTAATAAAAAAATATATAACATCACATATTAAGGGTCATTAATATAAAATACATGGTTACTGTCTTGAAATATATGAATTAAGCTATATTTAGGCGGGTTAAGAAAACGTGACAGATGGTTAGGTCTGCTGAACCCTCTTCAGGTTTTCGACCCGAGCCCAACTATAGCTTATAGTTCGAGACAGTTATGTTTATTCCACAATATAACATTAATTTTACGCATTAAACGAGCCATTTTCAACAAATTTCGCTGAATATCTGCAGTTGAAACTATCACGCCATGGCGTCAACCAAGCAAAAAGATGACGTCACAATACAAATCAAACGCTGCGCGAAAGCGTGCGTACTCGTTCTGTACTCGGCCTCGTTAAAGAACAAACTCGATTTGAAAAAAAAGTACAAAGGCATTGATTTATCTTAAATAACAAACTCGATTTGAAAAAAAAATATAAATATGTATTTATTCCATTTTTCATCGATGTACCATCAATGCAAGTTGTTTTTATTAGAATTATATATATAAATATACCGAAATATATAAATCAATGTTAGCAAGATGCAGTATGCATAGAAACACTTAAACTATTTACCACAAAAAAACTCTCGACCGCCAAAAAACCATCAACTGATTTCGTTTTGGCAAATACAGGTTATTTGGTTGGAGGTTTTCTGACAGTCTGAATATTAGACCACTATTCCGGAGAGGGAGTCTATAATCACATCTGACATCTATTCCCAAGGCAAACGGACAAGAATCAACCCCAATCAATCCTGGCCTACCATAAATGGCCATCATCTTCAAGGATTCTGTTTAGTAATGCCGTAAAAATATTACGACAATCGAAAAAGTACGCGATAACGGACAAATGTTTTCATAATGTCAAAGAAGAAAAACCTATAGTGAATGTGCCGTTTATTATTCCCTTGTTACCAAAAAAAAAGGCGAAAATTCAAAAGAGTAAATCACTATTCAGTAGATAATGTTGCCTAATTGGCCGACGTTCTTTGATGTTCAGCACATGTACATTATATACGGTATAATGCAGAATTTATCTTGGCATAGAGACCGACATGTTATACATGAGTATCAGCTTTTACCGCAAAGATTTGAACCTTGCTCGGATTTTTTTTTTTATCCAGACCTACGAGTTTTGAAACAGTTGCCATACTTTCTTACATGTATCGCCTTTCACTTGTTGCAGTTCAAAATGACTTGTAGGAAGAATTAAAAAACCCAAGTCTTAATTTTCCTCTTTTTTAAAAAAACGGACATGTTTTTCAAAATTGTGAAGGCTGATGGCAGACCTACAAAAATTTGAAAAGCAAAAATAAAGTTTTCTTTGTTGTTGATAAAGTCAATATACATGCAGACTTTGATAAATATAAAATTCCTAATTTATGAGAATTGGTATGATAAGGAGTAGGTTCGTCATCTCTTTCGGGTTTGATAATTAATCTACTTAACACTTACTCTTACCATCGTTTTTAACTCCAGCAGAAGGGGACGAAGTATTCATCGATATTAAAAAAATATATAATGTCAAATAAGAGGAGAGATATTTTCCCAAACGCCAATGCCATCTCCACCCCTCCCCCCCCCCACCCTCGTTGCCTCATGTCAATTTAAAAAGAAATAGTCCGTTATCATATTTATATTCTCTGAGGAACAAATTTTGGTAGTGAAATCATAAATCATTGATATATAGACCAGGGCATCGTCATCCTAACAATATTTTTTAAGTTTTGTCAATTCGGGTTAAGGGCATTAAATCTTAATTGATGTACAAATTTACAACCAAAGAATCATTACGATTGAATACGCTGGAACATCGCTCATCTTGTCTTGGGGTGGGGGGGGGGGGGGAGGTGCTAACTATTATTGATCCCAGCCAATGCACCTATATTTGGTCTCTGTTTCACTTATTAAGTTAAGCTTTATTCTAAAAGTCGATGTACATACTTAGAAACTTTTTGTATTTGTAACTTAATTTAAAGAAGAAAGATTTCTATTTTGGGGTTTTTTTTCGATAGAAGATATCGGTCAGTATTTAGGTATTTTTTTTTCTTTCATGTACTTTATGTACTGGTGAAAACCTGACAAATTAAGTAATATGTTACAATGTGTTCTTGAAATAGGTCTTTTTAATAGCTAGACGTCTTATCTAGATGATTGATTTTCGTTTTAACCTAAAAAAGAAATGAAACAGCTTGAATTAGATCAAGATGTATAGAACATATTGTTGAACCGTTCATCCAGGGTGAAATTAAATAGAGAAATAGTGGGCACATTTTTGTTTGTATTGATAACGGTTTTTCCTCTTTTAAGTGACTTATCTAGTTATTATATAAATAGGGTGCGTTCATAAAATCTTTTTCCTTGTCTATTAAAGGGACTTGGACACGATTTGAGCTCAATATCTTGAATTTCATTTTTCCATTTTTAATGTTAAGAAAGGTAAATATGAGTATTTTTAATGCTTTATCAAAATTTGAAAGTCATATATTGAGTCATAAGCAAGATACAGAGTTTGGAATTCTTTGTTTTGTAAACAAAGCTCGAGCCTTGTTATTGTTTACATATGTGTTTTATTGGTTTCAATCAAGTATTGCTTTCTTCTATTGATTATATATTTTATAAACACATTGAACAGGTTTGCCTTGTTTCTTACGAGATATTTGTCAAAGAAATGGTAATTCCATATTTTAAATTATTTGTAAACAAATATGAGACTCGATCTTTGTTTACATATTGATGAATTCTTACCTCTGTATCTCTCTTATAACTTAAATGATAACATTCAAATGTTGGTCAATCATATTCAAAATCTGCAAGTAAACCATTTTATATCTAAAAAATAAAAAAATTAAAATTTTGATCTAAAATCGTGTCCAAGTCCCTTTAAATTAAGATTCAAGATCATTTTGTCATTCTTACAGCGTTCATTTCTTACTTTCAATCACATCGTACTATACTGAATTTTCGCAAAATCTAAATGATTCCAAAGGAAAGAGTAAATGTATAGATGAAAGTTCTTTTTTTTACAGTACATACGCTGGTTATAACTATTCTTAATACTATACTTGTTCTTTATTATACAGCTTTTTTTTTATAACATCTACAAATTGGCCCTATGAAGTTCGATGACAACGTATATGTTGTCATATTTTTGTAGTTGGTCTGAGGGATTATTAGGCAGAGTGCTTTCTACTCATTCCTCCTGCTGTGTGTATTACGTATTATAATTGTCTGTAAATTGATAACTAGTATTCAGATACGTCTAATGCTCAAAATACAATCGCTTTATTGTGTTCTAATCAAATGACGATGATTCAATATGCTTGTTACCAGTATCCAATCATTCATAATAAGGACAAACTCCAAAAGAGCAATTAACACAACATCAAAGAATCATGTAAATAAATGCTTGATGCCATCTTGTAGTAATATGTTGTAACATGCTCTAAGCATGTTACTTAGAGCATGTTACACAATAACTAGTTTATTTGATAGCGATTATCAAATCTCTCGACATGCTCATCGTTTGAACTACTAATTCGCTAATCCTCTATTGAACGGATAATTCTGTCCAAATCTTCAGACATCCTTTCATGTTTCAGCATGTTCTGATATCTAATATGGACACTGCTTTTTGATGATTTCGATCAAAGACGTGTTTTATGACTTTGATCAATCTGTAGCCAGTCTGTGGCTAACCTGTAGCCAGAAATAGCCACCATTGCATTCATAACTACATAAATGCAGTGTATATTCTTTTCTTTTTTTCAATTTTAATATTTTAGCAAAATATTTAGATATGATAAACTACAGATTTCAGTAAGTAAAGACATTATTTTTCAGCATGCGTTAGCATGCATCATAGCATCTTCTCGCAATTTATGAATTGTACTGCAATAATATTCATAAAGTAATGTTCACTTAAGTATACTGTTTATTGCGTAAATGTAAAATAAGATCAAGGATTTCAACTTTAGGAGAGATCATTTAACACCAAACTTTATTAAGTCTTTCAAGTTAAAATAAATGAAATGAATGGAATTGCTTCTCTTCTAATTATAAACACGCACACGATTTCAGTCATCGAAATGATTTGACGCAGCATTTGCAGAAAAGAAACATTAATAATGTACACCAACCATTACGTTTCCTTAAGCTATTACATTAGAAAGGTGATATATATATATCCTTTGTGGAATTCTTGTCAATTATCATCTGAATAATCAAAAGATTTAGGAGTAGTTTGATAAATAATCAAATCAATCATCACCTTTGAAAATAATTGTTAAGAAAGAACAAAAAACGAAGATACTTTTGATCCTATTTCATAACCCTCCTCGAAATATAACTTTTTTTAAAAGTAAAACTGAGATTAAAACTTTACAATTTTAATGAAACTGTTGGAGCCCGATTTAGTTGAAAAACAAAAAAGTCCGTATTCGTATTTGTATGTCTCTTTCTTCTTACAGACTGCCACTTTGCCTACAGTTATAAGACGGACACAAAGGGGATGTTTGCATCCCCAGGATTTCCCAGCGAATACCCCGACAGCGTCACATGTAGCTACTTCTTTCATGCCTCCGCAAGTGGGAGAGTTCAGATCACTTTCGATTTCTTCAGTCTGGAGAAACCTTCGGACAAAGGGTACAATTGTTATACAAGTTAAAGAGTAAAAGTTACCTTAGGTTTTTGGTTTGACTAAGATTCTCCAGTGCATCACAACAACATTCTATAAGCAGACGACATAGATATTCAAGGAGCATGGTCACAATTTTGGTCAACAATTATTTTTCTGATTATAATGTTTCAATGTTTACAATGCATCAGTAAAGCATTTTAATAAGCAACCAAAATTTGATTGTCATTTGTTGAGTTTGAAGCGAGTAACAGTGCTTACAATTCCTGCTATGTAATCAAAGCTTTTGTTTACATTTTGAACGTTGAAGTGAAATTCCACTTTTATACCTAAAATAAATGTGTTAAACGAAAGGAACTGTTTATCTATGTCTATGGAGAATAAGAAGATAGACAAATCAGCATGAAAAAGTATTTTACTGGTACATTGAACCTATGTAAACAAAAACAGGATACAAGCCTTGTTTACATGACAAAGAATTGCAAGCCATGTACTGAGTATCTTGCTTATAACTCTATGACTGTCTCTCACACGTCCATTTGTAAAACAACCCTAAAGCAATGTAAATAATTAAAACAGTAAAATTAGACCAAAATCGTAACCTTGCCCCTTTAAACGTTTTTATTTCATATGAAGGTCGTTTTAACTTGGTATCAATAACATTGCATGGAAGAGAATATTTTTCATCCGAGCAGTTAAAGCAATGATATAATCTTTTTGATAACAAACATCATACAACATTTGAATCCTGTGATATAATTTTCTATGTTACATTGCTTCATAACATGCACGCAAGGTCGTGGATGCATGTTTAGCCAACATAAATTGACCAATCGATGATATCCAATAAAAACCACAACGATATGAATGGACTGGGACTTCAATGATCCATACCATAACCGGAAATTTGAGCACACAAATTGCTCACAAACTATCATTCTACGAAGTATAGAGGAGAAGTATTGTGTTGACTTCTGTCCGTGTTAAGTTCTTATTTTGATAGGGATAATTCATGTACTGTATACAGGGAAATCGACACCCCTGTGTCTTTTTTTAGCCCCTTTTGCCCTCGTTGTCAGCGGGCGAATTTAAGACTGGACAAATTCCAATACCGGTATATCAAACTATCTATTTAAACACAATTGCGTCTGGGCGAATTAAGGACGGAGCAAAATTGTTTGCAAGTGTAGAAAGGCGAAAATAACCCTGTACATGTATACATATCTTACTTCCATGGTATATTCCTCGTTTGAAGGAGAAAATTAAAACGATACAAATGTATTCTCCTGAATATATAGAAATTTTAGCTAGGAGTGTTTCTACATAAAACAAATTTTATTTAATTTAAATAATTCTTCGGCATGAATTCAATTTGAATGAATTATTTTCTCTCTCGATTTGGAACGGTAGTGAAAGTTTTTAAAGATAAAATTTAAAAAGAAGCAAAAGAATAATTATATTGTCTGCTTTGAATGAATGTTTGTGAATGAAAAATTCAACAAGTAAAATACATGTACATGTATTTGGTCAATTCAGATGGTTTATACTTAAAGAGTCGATACCTTTAGTCTAGTAATACACTGTTCTCTGTATTATATCAACTTTTTTGTCGCATATTTACATGTATTTCGCAGTGACTTAACTGTAAAACCGATATTGAGTCAAGATATCAAGATATATATTATCAAAAACAGAGGAAGTAAAGTTGCCACACGCGAATAAAAGCTGGTTTACATATTGTTATTTTATTACGATGATAGCGTCATTTTGTTTAAATGAGCTTACGATGATATTCGTAAAAGTAAACATTTTGGTGAATGTTGCTAAAACATAGACACTATGTACGTTATGGTAACTATTTTCTAGGTTCCTGTGGCCAAAATTGAAAAATGCCAACATCCTGTTATACGTGGATAGGCAGATGCGTCAGACATATTCATTAATCTGTCCAAAGTTGATACAATTTATCATCTTATTACCATAAAGTCTATTACAAAAGGTTCGAATAATTCGCCATCAAAATGTATAGCCTCTGAAATGGGTCACTTTGTCTGGCAAAAAATAATTCCTGACTGACTTTAATTTCAAACCGAACTAGATTAAGATCTTGCCTTAATGTCTTGTCTTCTGAAGGAATCGGTATTCTTTTACATCTAGTGGGCGAATTAATGTTCTTTTAGATCCAGTATTAAATAATTGCATTTTCTTGGCGTACCTTTGAAACATTACAACTAATAGTATCATTAGTATCATCATTCTGAGTCATCCACCCTGAAGGTTAAGTTTGACTAATGACAGTTTAACAGTGTTCTTGCATAATAAGTTATACACCATGAATCTATTAGGAAATTCAGGTATCCCTCATTGATAGATCATAGAATATTCACAGATTTGTATAGTTGGTCATGCATATCTATTTCAATTGATTAAGGTTTTGGCGGAAATAGTTTTATGTCTCAAAGCATGTTTTACCATTAAACTAAAAGATCCACCACTCTGGTTGACATAACTTTATCCCTTGATTTTACTTGTTATACGGTTTTCCCCTATTTTTCTTATTTTCATTTATTTTTATTATCAATTGTGGAGAAGTTTGCGATAATTATGTTGCAATCATATCACAAGAAAGGACCAAAATTATCTATGTATACATAAAAGAAATTACATTTTTTATTCTTAATAGAAAATTTAATTGACATTGCTATGGAAAATCAAATTAAATGCATCTTTATTTCTTATTTGATTAATTATACTAAAATCCTGGTGTTTACAGATCAATATTTCAATTTTCGTGTCCAGTCGAAATTTTACTCAAAATCAGATACTAAATTTATTATTCGATAACTGTAGTTCCAGTCGAGAGAACTCGAATTGCTATTGATCTCTATTTTAAAAAAAATTCATTTTCTGCGTCCATATTCAGAATTCATTTGCTCAAAAATCTATTACGCAGCGTTATAATCAGTAGAAGTATATTAAAAAAGATCGGCTTAGCGGAATGAAAAACTGTGGCAGACTCTATCAACGTTAGTTATTTTCGAAAAGCATCATCCCGGAAAGTTCATTTTCAATGGTCTAGACAATATGAATTTTTGTACTTGTCTACAAATCGGACGTTTCAGAGTCATATTAATCATTTTCCCCCGGAAAATGCAGTCAGTCGACTTTGCCATTAATTCTAATAAAAAATTATTAACGTTTTTGTTTTTTAATAATGGATTAAGACGGGCACATATATGACATTGCTTCCTATTCCTAAATAATTTGATAGATGAAAGAAACCAAAAAACGAAACCACTTTGAGTTTTTTGATGGCTTTTTTTAAAAAAAAGATACAGATAGCTTTACCAAACAAAGGATAATCAGCAAGTAACCAGTTTAGAACAAAAAAAAATTATATTGTTGTGATTCGAAAAGTACATGAGCATTAGTTACATGTATTCTATTACAAGTAAAACCCGCGAAACCACGGATATAAGAATACGTTTCTGTATGATTAGAGCAATAGACTTTTCTTCATCAATGTACACCACCTACCTGAATAATATATCTCTCATCGTTACAAAAAAAGGGTTATTTTAAGAAATACATTTGAAGGCTGGACGATCAGCTAACAGATTAGATCCAGTTGAAAAATATTGATACGATTGTCTAGCTGTGAATAAACTATCACAAAGAAGAGAGAGAAAAAAAATAATGATTAAAAATATAATTGAATTGTAATATTTCCCTATGTTTTTCAACGGAGCTCTTCATCCCTGGAGTTAAAAACAGTCCTAAAATTTGCTTCGACTATCCAGCCCTCTTAGTCTTTTATGAAAATACTTGTTCACATCAGGACAAACAGCTGTTTAGTGATTCTATTTGTTATGCAATCCATAAATTATTTTCTAGTGCCGTTTAGCATATTTATGGTGACTCTATTGACAACCATCATCATTATATTTCTGATATTGTTCCCTTTTCCCCGAATTATTACTTAAAAGAAGGGAATAAAAACTGACAGAACTCGATAAAAAATCGACAAATAAATGTTCTCTGGGTTTTGTGGTTTGTTCGATCATAAAAGGATCATAAAAAAAATGTTATAAATCACCAAAAGTTAATAGTACAAATGTCGGGGGGAAATCATTGGATACAAAAAAGGAAGATGTATTTATATTCCGAAAGAGGAAGAAATAATGATTTTCAGGGAAAAAAACTTGGCAATGTACCTCTACATACGCATTATTGCATAGAATTAACACCAAAAAACATACATGCATATTTATTAAAATTCTTCTCAATAAGTTAGGATGAAAATATATAGTGTCGAGTTTCAAACGGAGTAAATCTTAACTTACATATACATTCGTGTTTAACAAAATTACCTTTGTAAACAAAAAAAAATTAATTCAAAATTACTTTTTTTATATCATATAATTTATATTCACTGGACGAACTAGTAACACACAAAAAGAGGAATAATAAACGTATTTTTTCAACCTTACGTTTAATATTCTAATAAAAAATGTAAAATGCATGCAAGTTCCGATTGATGGTGATGGTAATGGGATATATAATTTTACTTACATGTAACGTGTCCAATGATTGATTGTTTTAATTTAATTAATTACAGGTGTACATTTGATTACCTGGAAATATACTACGTCAATAACAACGGCTTCAAGGACCTGATCGACAGATTCTGTGGGACCAACACTCCGAAAGATTTCATTTCTCATCACCCTAAAATGGAGATACTGTTTGTATCCGATTTCACCAAGCACTCTAACGGATTTCTGGCTCACTATACTTTTCTAGGAGACAGTAAGTAATCAAGGATAACGACGAAATACAAAATACATGTATATGTACCGGTATTTGTTCTCCACGTACATGTATGAATTTCGCTTTTAAGTTTATCATATTGATTCCAATGTGTTAGTAAATCTTTGTGATGAATTTTTATATACTGATTAATGTTGTCTTTATCTTTTTAAAGTGTTCGAAATCCTTTGTGGGAATTTATGAAAAAGGGCATCCCTTAAGTATTGACCCCCCCCCCCCCAAAAAAAAAAAAAAAAAAAAACGATCTTTGCGAATTGAAATTTTTTTTTTTCTTAATAACAGCTAAGTAACTCGAAGCATCAAACAAACAGATTTCTAGAGGGTTCTTATTTTTTATGTTTAAAATTAAATACAAAAAAACCCTGATTAAATTGGAAAAACGTTTGTCAATATTAAATAGGATAATGAATTACGTTTAAATAATACCAAGCTAAAATATGCATTATCAATAGTCAGTAACCCTAGCTTTGCCTATTTAACAGCCTAATACAAATATCGTAGAATATTCTACCGCAGACTGGCATTACTTTGGACCATCCACAATGGGCTGTGGGCCGGAATTTCTCCTTGGGTCAGGAGGAATCATCCAGTCCCCGGGGTACCCCAGCCTCGCCCGTCCAAGATCCAGCTGTACTTGGATCATCATTGTGGAGGACACAGAGAAAGTTCTGTTGACCCTTGTTGACCTTTCCAGTAGTAGTAGGTTATTACTTGTCTTATGTTCATGTCTAAAATGTTAATTATGAATCAAAATAAAACTTTTCATACATGTTTCAAATAAATAGGTATATTGTTTGTATACAAACTTGTATGATAACAAATATCTTTATTACCTAATCAAAGGGATTTTGTTGTTTTATTACAAATTAAATATTTGCGTCTATTTTGAACTGCCGGTCAATAGACTGCGATCTATTAGACCGCCGGTCAATAGACTGCGATCTATTTGACCGGCAACGTATTTCAGAACGCGGGTATGTTAATGTTATATCCTTTCGATAGTTCTCAGGGAATGTATATTCCTTTACATAGACGCTGTTTTTAGTACTTGGTGAAACCAAAGAAAATGTTATCAAAATGGAGTATCAAATAATCAACAGGTTTAAAGCTTTATATGAGGTTAAAGACTAATGAAAATCTAATGGGTTGAAGACTCCCCTTTCTTTGAGTAAACTAATATTAAATTGAGATGTTGTAATGCATGCAACAGGCTTTGTGCATGTAAAAGATGGAAAAAAAATCTGAGTATATTGAATAATGGCACGAAAACCATCTGCAATATGCAAATTGTAAACCCCGAAAACTAAAAAAGCAATTAGGTAATAAAACAATTATTTAATGCATGAACAGTCAATAGACCAGAATTTTTTCCCTTGATGCAGGGAACAGCTCAGTATGATCTATTGCCCTCGGCCGTTGGCCTCGGGCAATAGATCATACTGAGCTGTTCCCTGCACCTCGGGAAAATATTCTGGTCTATTGACTGCTCAAGCATTAAATAATTGTATACTATTGCACCCATATAAATTCATCCTAATGCAAAGATTTTCTATTTTTGAAACGTTTAGGGATAATCCGTCGTCAAAAACTATATTTATTCATCTGTGATTCAGATTTGTTGATATTTTATACTTATAAAGCATAACACAGTCAACTATGATAAGGTTTTTTTTTCCAAATAAAAATCTACAGATAATCAAGGTACTGAGGAGCATCTATGTGGACGATCTCGCCTAGCCTTCTATAACGGATTTGCTGTACCCGGGATGCTTCCAGAGAGGGCGTACTGTGGACCAATGGCTGAAGTCTATTACGGGAAGAGGGAGTACTGGTCCTCGTCCAGCAGAGTGGTTGTCCGGTCAGTGTCCCTAATAAGTATTCTAATAGTATTCAAAGGGATGAATTCGAATGGCCATAGCCATGTCTGACGCTATTTAAACCTCCTGGAAAAGTAGAGCTCTCTAGTAGTGTTGAAATATCTAATTGAAGTTTAAGGTGGTTCGCTACACCTTGATATAGTTTCTCAAAAAGCAGGCAATTACTTTATGATAGATAGTATAATGGATAAGAAGTAGATTAGTCAAATAGGCGAATAAAATGTGCAATTTTGAAAAAAAAATAATTATATATTCATATATATTATACATTCAACAAAAATCCCAGGCGGATTCGACCTCCTTATCTGCAGTTCACAAGCCAAATACTTTAACTAATAAGCTATGACGTTATTCAACCAAAATAATTGATACAAACAATTGAACTAAACGTTCTAATCGCCATTTTGTGACGTAACGTCCTAAAAAGTATAAGTATAGGTGTTATGAGGTCCTTAAAGGTAGAAGTTGTTGATGTTTTATGTAAAAAAAAATTGCTAGAAGAATCGAATTGAACTTTTCAAGGTGAATCTGGTGGATAGTTTGATTACCTGAGGGTCAACCCATCCTTATTCCTTTAAAAAAAAGTTTCTATAATGATTTAAAAGATAAAATCAACATTTTGTAAAAAAAAAAAAAAAAAGAAAAAAAATATTAAAGCTACAATGGGAGTTCTTTTTAATGAAAATGTTTACAAAGCAAGATGGAAGTGTTTATTGGATAATTTTAAATGAGTTTCTGTTAACTGATTTTAGATTTATTTTTTGATTGAAGGTTTAACATTTTTTTTTAGATTTGAAACAGATATAGATGGTCCGATGCTTTCATTCAAATTATCTTGGACAGCTGTTGAACTAGTTGAAAATGGTAGGCATAATGAACTTCATCCAAGATGAATTTTATTTCACATGATATAACATATCCTTTCATAATCAGTTTTTTTACCCTTATTAATCATATTGTCATGTTAAGAGCTATTGTTTGCATTCATTACATTCAATGTTTAAATGATTATTCAACAATTATAAAGTGGTAAAGCAGAGTTATCTACCTTTTCTAAAGCAACCAAATTTTGGACTAAAAAAAGGATTCTATTGTTGACATCGACGTTTTTCCTTAAAAATTATGCGATGATTACTTGCAAAGAAAACGTAAGATTACTAATATAAAGCTCATTGAGTGAACAATAAGTGTCATTAAGTAGAACTCTATATACCATGTTTGGAATTCATATAATTTGTATCACTTTATAAATGATTAAATAGACTAGACTTTGACCCGTGCGAACACGGGTTTACATTGCATATGATATCGGACATTTACGAAACAGATACATCGACAGATATGCATCGTATTGTTGACATTTATACAACCAAGCTTTAAGCCTACAATTTTACAATGCTATTTCACTACACTCTGCTTAGTTAGAATAATCTAAATATGTCTCGGGGCAGGCCTCTACGGCAGTTAAAAATCAATCCCATATACCCGTAATGTTGCAAAAAATTGCAGAATCGCTCCGATTTTGGAGAAAATGTATGCAGCTGCATTGAAAATAACAGTCAAATTATTCATAACAAACCATTTTAAAGCTGTAAATACCTTTCATCTAAAAATCTAATTCATATAAATGAAGAATTCAAAACTTTTTTCACGGACGTGCTTACTCGCTTCGAATTTACACACCTTGTTGATATTCGGAACTCTCGGAATTTTTCATATGAAATGAACAGAGTTAGAGTTATCTCTCATATTTCCTTTGATGAACAGAATATGACAAATTTTCATTGAAAATTTACACGTAATGTGATATTGTTGAAACATAAACTAAAGGGCCTTCCATGATTAAGCGTGAATGTAATGCGCATGCGCAAGATTGTAAAATCCAAAAAAATCCAGATGATTTACCGATTTTTTAAAGGAATTTTTGTTGATAAATAATTAGCAAAGCTTGATTAAGAAAAAATAAATACAAATTGGTAATCTTTAAGTACCAATGATGTTTAAAATACTAGTATATAAACCAAAAGTCAGTTCTCTTCCGATTTCTCGGTATTAAAGCCCCAAAAATCGAGTCTATTATTTTAATATAGTAGTATAGATGTATCTGATATCAAGTTTATTTTCTATATTTGCATAGTAATAAATGTTTCTTTGGGGAGGTGGGTTGGCACCGCTCACCCCCAATTCAAATAGAAAGAAATCAGAATTTAAAAAAATGATTAACATCAGCTTGTGTTTTGCGTTTTTACTAATTAATTTTACTAGTGATGTTTAAACATAAATTTTATTTGTAAAATGATGCTAGAAAAACAAAAATATATGGGGAAAATCACTTACACATGACTTGTTCATTTCTCTTTAAAAGAATTCATTTTGAATATGCAATCTGAGTAACCATTCCTATTGATACACTTAGCTCGAATACCTGATTAAAAATTGTGTGCACCATTTAGCTATTTCTATTCAAACTTTCCCCCAGACAATTGTCCAAGATTTCTGTGCAAAGGAGAGCCATGCGAGGATGGAGATTCACAGTCTTGCACGTCGAAGCTGAAAGTCTGTATTGACAAGTCTCTTCAATGCAATGATGCACCGAATTGTGGATACTCAGACAAAAGTGATGAAGAAAAATGTAAATAACATTATATTTCAATTTTTTTTTATTGAGATTAACTCTTCTACAATATGAAATTCAAAAGATGAATTTTAGAAGGTTATTAATGTAAGTCGTTTCAATTCCACGATGTTAAAATTTCACGATTTCTTAATACCAATTGAGATGGTTTTAATTTCACGCTGTGAGAAAATTAATTCAAATTTAAATATAGGCATTGGCACGTTTTTGAAAACTAATGATAGTATTTACGATGTGTTTAATTTTGCAGTAAGACTGATAAATGAAACAAATATTAAAATTATTTTTTCTTAAATAATGAGGTTAAAACCATCTTGATTATTTGTCCATTTACAGTACCATATGTACATCTTAACTTGAGGCCAATTTTAAATTGCATAAATGATTATTGAATGAAGGAAATCTTCACAACGTTAAGCAACAATTAAATTGGTCATTCAATGTGACTTGTCTTTTTTCCAAGGTGTGAACAAGATCCTGATGATAGTGTTATATGCTGCAGTGCCGTCTGTGATACTAATTTTGATCATAATTCTCGTGGTGTACTGTTATCGTCGCCACAAGCGGAAACAGCTCCACATTGTGAAATCTACGGAGAGCGTCGCTTCTCCTCAAACTCACTGGGTTTCTCCTCACATCCGAAGCTTAGAAAACAGTCCAGTCACTAACAGATCACCGCTGATTCATACCACCTCTTTTGTAACATCCAAACATTCCGCTAACCCCGAGTCGTCTCCAAAACGAGACAGCAAGCGTGTGACCATCGTAGATCATCTTGACATGGAAGAATTCAAGCGTTCTCCAGAGAGACACAATGTGAATGGAGGCGTTCAGCTTCATGAAGCCAGTAGAGACAGGAAACATATAGTGACACCTTGCGGTGAAAATAATGTCAATGAGGTAGCAACTCGTGTTCACGTGGATGGCGCTTTACGGACGCCACCACAACATTATAGAACTCATCAGAAGAGACCATCTTATCATTTGATGCAAGAGTTTAACATGGAAGGAACGGATATTTTACAATGAAGATTTCATTCATTTTTTTTTTGCTATTCTTTGTGCCATTTATTTCAATTTAATGAATTACAAATTGTCTGTAAGGATATTGTTATTCATATTTTTATCTAATATATCTTTTAAAATCTACCAGTTTGATTGTAAGAACTTAATAGATATTTTCAAACTTGTGTCTAATTCAAAATGATATACAATATGGTAATTTAAAATGTTCAAATTAAGGTTACATAAATAATAAGTTTAATATTGCAGAGAATTTGCTTGCTTTATTACTTTACGTAGGAAAATATAGTTATTGATGCAGGAACTTGTTTGCAATCTACGTTCCTGGTTTATGCAATAACCTATAAAACTGATAATTGAAGATATCAATCGTAAATAAAACGATTTTTTCAAAAGTATATTTATAATTGGTTTTATTTCTGCAATGAAAGCTATTTTATTTGAGCAATTAAAAATTTAGATACTAAATAAATCAATAGCAGTTGTTTACATTATAACCATTGTTTGCTTAACAATTTGCGAAATTGACCTTATTTATTATTCAACTGTGTTTTACGTATATTTGCAATTTTGTACAAAATTTCAACATTTTAGTAATAAATACAATGCATACATTTTATTTAAAAAATCATTATTTATTGTGTGTCTTTATATAAATTGAACGGTTGAAAGGTTTTTTTCATATACAATACAGACTTAGAAAACTTATTTTAAAAGCAACATACAATAGATAAATGACATGGTTGTTTTCATACCAATTATAATGAAATGTTAAAAGATTGCTAAATTTAAGGAGGACGATTTTTTGGGGGAAGAAAATACAATAGCAAAACTCTTTTTTTAACTACATGTAATTTATACCAACCCTAGTTTATTTGCAAAGTTTCAAGAAAATCGACAGTTTGGTTCTTTTTAGGGGCCATCTCAAAATACAGGTACATTTACAATAGGAATATATAGGAAATTACCATTTTCCGCAATTCAAAGCAAATAAAATATATTAATAATACAACGATACATTTTTTCTCAAATTGTGATATGTGATAAGTAAAACAATTTTCTACCTTATATATAAAAATCACTGAGTTCTACCGTCTGGTTTTTAGTGGGGGCCATCTATACAAAAATGCGCCGTATTTTGCTGTATATTTGAAGTATTACAAATGTATAATGGAATAATGAATTCATTTTAAAAAAAATGAAGAAAATACCCCCGAGGATAGCACTATTCTGTGTATAGACTTCCAACGGCATGCGATTTTTACTTTTTTTCTTTTAATGTTATTAAGGAATAAGGAATCATTCTTTGAGTATTATGTGATAATTTAGGTCGGAACGTGATCAAATCCAATAAAGCCCGGAGGGCTTTATAATAGGTTTGATCACCTCGACCGAAAACTATCACCTCATAATATTAAAAGAATGATTTCTTATTATTTATATTTATAAAATTTTAAGCCATTGTGCGATTAAATATTTAAGTATAAATAAACAAACCCCACTGGCGCCCCAATTATACGTCATTTGAAGTTAAAGGTTATATAGTACAAAATCGATACGTAGTGTTATCACAGGCAAAGGCACTGGAAAGTGTAAATATTTTCTTATAACGCACTCCTACAAAGCTTTATTTTATCAAAACGTCATAAAAGCACAATGGCAACGCTCTCCTACCGTACAACGGAAAAATCTTTGGTTAATGGGTTCAATTTTATAAATGACATCGAAGAAAATTTCATTAAAAGTAAATATACTCTGTATTTTTCTATAATGCGCAAAAACGTGCGAAATGAAAACAAAAGTCGGCCTCCAAAAGTTTTTTTCATTTTGCTTTCATATTTAGATAAAGTAAATGTTCAGGTTTTTTATTGCTACCAGTGTCAGTATTCTAAATTTTTCCCATTTTAACTTATTATAGATAAGAATTACATGGTATCAAAATCACGTTAAATAAATTTCTATAAGATGATTTAGTCTGCATCATCCAGACGTTGTGTTGGCTAAAAAACAAACGTTTGGCTGGTGCAGACTAAAGTACATATATCATCCAATTATTCCAAATTCTATATATTTTGTTTAGATCTCAAAATTAGTTAGTGTTAGAAACCAAAAAGATACCATAATGAATCATATGTGCAGGTATCACATAAAATAGCTAACTACTATGTAAATGTCTGACTAAAGATAATCGATACTTTTGAGTTATCTTTACATAATAATGAAACGAAATCTCTCACTCGATCCTCTACGCAACTTATGGTGCATGAGGCTAAGCGACAACAAAAAATTTCCACCTGGCGCGGCTACAACTTCTAGAGGCACTGTTTCAAAAGCCAGTCACAGCCGCCGTACACTGTAGCAAGATGATATGTCAGGTACTACGCCTGGAGTTGTTCATGGTCAAAATATTGATATTTTATATTTATATCTTTTACATATCTTATCCAAAATCTTTAATTCAAATATAATCTTATTCATAGTAACTATTGTTCCTCTAACTTTTCTTTCGCTTTTTCTGTCTGTTTTTCTGTCTCGCATGTTTTTAAAAGTGGTAGTAAACATTACACATCAAATTACTCATCTCAACCAGTGACATGATAATCTGGATATATTAACAAGTTGGTTATATGCAACCTTGCCCTAAGCTGGAAGATAAGGGTAAACATCTGAGGAATATGGACTTTTCCCATAACCTTGTTGTCTACAGTGAATGCAGACAAGATAACGATGTTCCCTTATTATATATACTCAGTATACTGGCATTTTCATTGAAAGTTGACGCATACTGGTATCATGATTATGGTGAGCAATCGCGGTTTTTATAAGAAATAGTAAAGTAGACCAAAACATGCAAGCGTATAAAATGATTTTAACTTTCTCCAATGTTTTCGTAAAATCAGGACTACGCCATTTCTTCACGTCTTCAAAATTTACGTTTACTATGACTTGATATTGTCGAAGACTCTTGATCTATTCATCAAGAAAAGGTTGGTTCTATTTTTTCTTAATCTTCAAACTTATGTTATGGAGAAACTTTTTGCATACAAATAAACACCAGACAAAAATATTTTTATAATTGATATTCCGAGTTATTCAAAACAGAGCTGCAGTCAATTTAAACCAAACGTTGAAACGAATTTATTGTTTTCAAATGCACAATAATTAAATCATATATGATCAATTGATTTCTAGCTCTCTAATTGGCTAATATCCACATTAAAAAAATCGTTGTATTAACCTGAACGTAACATACGAGATGAATACAACATTGATGATATTTTTTTACATTGCTACAATAAGTTATCATTATTATCGTCGTTTGAAATTTTGCGTCTCGGAAGAATGTGTTCGCTAACAACTTTCCCTGACGTTGACAATCTTAACAAAGGTGACACGCTTTTCCTCTCTTAAAAATATTCAATTTTATATGTCACTGAATCATACAACATATCAACTATTGCTATTTTTTTGTTCAGTACAATGTTAAGCTACCCTCGATATACAATACTCGCCCCTCCGAGCTCGAAATGTTGTTCTTTTTGGGGAGGTAATTCTTCATAGTGACTTCAAAAACAGCAATAATAGTCGGTTTTCAGCATTTTCCCAATTTATTTCGAAACTTTTGAGCATTGTTTCTCCATGTTCGGTAGAGTAAACAGAACACTGTTTCATTTTAGGTTTAATATCACGAAGAAATTTATGCAATAAATTTGTTCCGCCCATTTCACCAGTAACAGTGGTGCATATGCTGCATCTGTTGACTTTGTCAGTATTAACTATGAATCCTTACTAAAACCATTAAACCAGTTTCATTTATTTTTATTCCAGCGACAATGGCAGAATCTCAGGAAGACCAGATGCAGAGTGTTGTGACTTGTGCTTTTTGCGAAGAAACGGCGGAGCATTTCTGTAAAGCGTGCCAAGAGAGACTTTGTTTAAAGTGCAAAGTAATTCACAGCGAGAATGAGGCTTTATCAGACCATGAAGTGGTTTTGTTGAGCTTTACTACTCTTTCTGTGTCAGTTGTAAATAAGATTATATCTCGACAGGTTTGTAGCAAGCACATTGTTGATTGCATAAGCATTTGCTGCGGTGATTGTGAAAAACCAATTTGCGAAAAATGTATTTTACCTGAACACAGTGGACACCGGGTGATAAGCATTACTGATCTGATAAAGCAAATGGAACCTAAGCTTCATGCTAAATATTCAGCAATTTCTTTTCTACTTCCTAAATATGTTGACAAACTAAAAGAAATTAAAGACATGAGATTTAAAGTCGTAAAAAACAGCTGTCTATTAAGAAAAGATATAGAAAACTATTTTCTTACCGTTGAATGCGAAATTGAAAATTACAAGAAAAAGTTGGTAAAAGATATAGATGAAAACGAAAAATCAAAAACAGATGAACTGATTTTAGTTGAAGAAAAAATTGAAGAAAGCGTAAGAAGCATGAAGGCATTGTTAGAAGAATACAAAAACTGGTTACCAAACGAAAAACTTCGTTTTATTTTGTCTGGGAATTGTAATTTAGCTACAGCAATGCCCGAACATTTTCCAGAAGTGGTTTTTCCAGAATTACTTCGATATGAAAGAGATTTGAATATGGCTGCTGCTTTGAATTCTCTCTGTGGACGTCTCTATGAAGGAATTATAGTTCATCCTAATTACATACCAAAAGGCTTGAAAGCAATTGGCACTGGATACGGAAAACTTAAGTCTTTAGCTTACAGATGGCAAGATGATACGTTTTGGCTACATACCCGTGTAGAAATAGTGCAAATTGATCGGGATGGTAATGTCTTGGATAAAATTTCAGTATACCTTCCAGACTTTAATGAGCAACCAATCGCTGTTACCAAATTAGGTAGCGTTATTTACAGACAAGAAAAGTTTACTCTCGGTGAACGAAATTTGGAAGGTGGTCACAGATCGTTGTTTTTTACCGAGGGAAACATTAAACCTTTGTGTTTGTGGGCGCGAAAAAAAGGTGGAATATTAGTAGGATATTTTGATGAAGATAAAAAAGATGGTGGATTACTTTGGCTCACAGAAAATGCTGTTATAGAAAGAGACATGAGAAACTTCCCTCCTATTTCATCACAAAAGTGGACGAATATGCACTATAATATAGCTGAAAATGTAAATGGGGACATTTGTTTTTCTAATAGAGTTGTAGACGTGTATGATTCAAACATTATTATTCGATTTTCCTACAACGGTTCGAAAGGTTCAGTGTTCATCCCTCACGATATATGCACCGATGGTTTTGGAAATATTATCATTGCAGAAAATATCAACAAGATTCATATTTTAAACATAAATGGCAGTTTTCTGAATATTTTAACAGTACCTGGACTAAATGCATACGAACAGGTATCTTTGACAATTGATAGAAACCGTTGTCTATGTGTCGGTGGATATGATGGGAAGATTAGATTCATCGACTACTCAAATGCTACTGAAATCATGCAGTCAAGATAGTATGCCATTTTTTTTTAAATTTTTTTTGGGGGGGGGGGGGTAATAAAGCTGTATATTACAATGTAAAATATACTTGTAGTTGTAGTTGATCAGAGCAAAACATTTGTTTTTGTCGATTTGAATGCATAATGTATTTGATCATATTACACATATTATGTACACAACTAATACTTTTTTAAAGAAGTAAACTAGACTTTGGCCCGTCCGTGCACGTGTTGACATAGCATATCAGAAATCTACGAAATAGATACATCGACACGCCGTATTGCTGACATTTAAATTATAAAGCTATAAGTTTACAACAATGCTATTAACTTAACTATATTCTCCTTAGTTAGAATAATCTAGTAACTATGTCTCGGAAAAGGCCCTCAACACAGTTTAAATGCCTCCAATATACCCATAATGTAGCAATACCCTGCAGAATCGGTCCGAAACTATTCTGGAGAAAATTAACAAAGTTGCACTGTAAATAACAGTCAATTTAATAATATCATCTAAAAATGTAATCCATAGTGGAAGAATTCAACACTTTTTCACCAACGTTTTTACTCGCTTCAAATTTACACATCATGTTGACATTCGGAACTCTCGGGATTTTTCATAGTAAATGCACTGTCTTTAAGTTATCTCCCGTATTTTCTTTGCTACGGAGACAATACACGGAATGCATTCTATCGTTAAATCGGGTCCGTAGGACATTTATCATTTTAACGATAGAACATTTTAAACTGTCTCTGAATTATTTGAGTATATGTGTTGAAATACCCAATTCCTGATCAATCCGTCCTAAGAATGTGGCCAAAACATCCCTAAGAGAATGATATAGAATCAATATTTAATTTAAATAGTTTTCAGCTATGTATGAGTAAATTTTAAAAAAGCCTAAAAAGAGTATATGATGTTAATAAAAATCGAAGAAAACGATATTTATATATTTGTTTTATGTAGCATACCATTTGTATGAAATATCCTTAACCTTTGGTTAGTAGATAGATCAAAAACACTTTTTAAAATATTTATTCTGTTTTTATACAGATAGCAATAATACATTAACAATACAGGAATAAGTTAGAAAAACATAAATCTAAATTTGACGATTTATACATTGATAGCTTGTATATTATGTCGAATATATTTTGTTTTTAAACAATGAATAATCATATAATGGATAAATTATATTATTATCCAAGTATTACATTGTATAAATATAAAATATAAGCACTGGAATATGATTTGACAATTATGGTCCACCAAGGTCCTTTCAACACAGAAAGTCCAAACATTCCCCGGTGGATGATGCTATTTGAGACTGTTCTCTCAAAGTAGCTAACTACTTTATATAAATTTACAAATTGAAAACAAAACATGTAAATGCATGTATATATCAGAATGTATCAGCAAATTTTGAGAAAAGAAGTCGTTTGTCACATTTCATAAGACGTAACATAGAAGTATATTGAATAAGAGCATGTTTGACACTTTTAAAGACATCTATTTCAGTTTCTTGTAGAGATTCAATTCTACAGTACATTTTGTATTTATATATCTTATAAGCAATCAAAGAAATTAATAAATTCAAAGACTCAATCTTGTCGTTTTGTTCTAAATAAAATCCTAAAATAATATGTTTCCATTTTATATCAATAAATAAAAAGGATCCTAATATTCTCCAAATATGTTCAACATTTTTACATTCAAATAATAAATGTTTTAAATTAGTGTTTTCAATTGCTTTGCATATAGCACAGTTTTCCCCCTTGTCCTTTATCTATCTGCTTAGATATGCATTGTTGCAGAGAATATTATGTAGCATTTTGTAATTAAATTCAGCTATTTTATTATTATTTATATCTTTGATTTTTCTCGTGTATATATTTTTCCATAGATTTGAATCATTTACCGGTATTGCAAAATGACATTGAGAATATTATGTAGCATTTTGTAAATAAATTCAGCTATTTTATTATCATTTATATCTTTGTTTTTTCTCATGTATATATTTTTCCATAGATTTGAATCATTTACCGGTACTGCAAAACACTTTCATTAAAATTTACAGTCATTTCTTTTTTTCATTTAAAAAAAAACAATCATTTATCAAGCATTGTTTTTGTACTTGTCAACCTTGATAACAAAGATAAATTCTATTAAAAAAGATAAGGGCAAAAAAAAGATATTTACTGATGAGTTCTAAGTCTATTCTAATTTAATACAAACGAAATATAACACATAAAACTTATATTGATAAAAATATTTTAAGCCAGTCTGTGTGTTATTATTGGAACAATATTTGGGTACAGATTCATCAAACTTTCGGGAAAGACTAACCGGGATGGTTATGATAGGGAACAATTTTAAGATGACTTAAACTTGAAAGATTAAAAAAAGTATTCTCTGTGTATTTTTATACAGTGTATCAAGTTCAAGTTTTATTCTTAAAGCTTTCCGTTAATTAATAAATATTTATAAATTATTTACACAAAGAAAAATTATCCCAAAAATATATTATGTTAAAAGTTTTATTTGGCGAGTATTGGCCGTGGCATAAATGAAATGTGGGATGCCATCGACAACATCTGGGCAAACCCACTCAAACAAAAGTCACAACAAATATTCATCAACAATCAACACATCATAAATATTATAGTTTGAAATTGACCACCCCGGGTTTACCACATATTTAAGTACTTTAAACTTATTTAATAATATGTTGAATTATTGTTAAATGAAAATTATATAATAAGACAAGTACAACTTTACACAATTCACTGGTTCAACAGTTCAGCAACTTCACATGCACAAATCAATTGTCACAATGTTTTTCAATAAGTCAGCACAACAATACATAGGCATCAGTTGATTTGGTGCGCGCAAACGATACACTGGTATATGCCACGACGATTAATTAAACTGTCTTTTTTTAAAATTCTTCAAATTTAACATCTTCGTCCTCATCTATGACCTAATATACATAAAGAACACAACAGCAGAAAAGGGGAGAATATGACTTTCCGGAAAGGGAGGGTGGGATTTTGACAGATGCATAAAATGATCTTAATGTTTTTGGAAAATACATTGCCCACCTTTTTTGGATGTTTTCAGCCCAGAGTGATGATTTGAAAGGACGAACCCGATCCCAATAAGTTGAAAAGGGGGGACCCCCAACCGATCCCGACTAAATTTTTGTTTTGCATACAATATACAGTAATTTAAATATTTCTCGTGAAATAAAGGCATCTTTTTTCTTTATTTTATCAAATATAATTTATTGAATACAACTTTAAAATTTATTTCTTACAGATTGCAACACAATAAAAAAATGAGTTAAATTGGAACTTTTCTTGTTTTATTTAAAGTTTAGTAAAAGTATATGATTGCTAAAAAAAAACCCTCTTTCATTAATTTTCTTTCTAACAAACAAAGCAACAAAATTAAAAATCGAAGTGTAAAAATACATTTTTTTCGAAGCCAGATCATCAAGCTGCAGAATTCTCGCAAGCCAGAATCAGAAACCCATAAACAGTCGCCATGTCAACCACCGACTCATCCGAGGCACAGAAGCAAATGATTGGTGAGCGTTTGTACCCTCTCGTCTCCCAAATGCAACCGAAACTTGCTTTTGCTACAAAGATCACTGGAATGTTGCTAGAACTTTACAACACAGAGTTATTGCATTTGTTGGAATCTCGAGAATCATTGGAGGCGAAAGTAAAAGAAGCGGTTGCTGTGTTGCAAGCTCGTTGGACTATGCACTCGGAACATGTTGTCACGGATCAAAGCAAAGACGCATTAACAGCCACCATGTTGGCCTCTGTTCCACCAGATAAACAGAAGCAGATGATTGGAGAACGCTTGTTTCCTCTTATCTCTAAGATAAGTCCGGACTATGCTGGTAAAATCACAGGGATGATGTTAGAAATTGATAACTTAGAGTTGCTGCATTTATTGGAATCCCGAGAGTCTTTGGAGGCGAAGGTCAAAGAAGCAATTGCTGTGCTGGAAACTCACAACCATTGATTGGTTTTACATTCAGTTCAAATTATTCATATTAAAGTGTTTTTTTTTTTTCAATCTTAAAAACCATGTGCATAAAATAATCTGTTACTTCAATTAAAGCAACCTCAGAGAGTGTAAATTTATGTTTGTCAAAATCATGATCTTTGGAGGTAATGTGCATGGAGGCCACATTAGGGAGTCAAATTTTACATAGGAAAGTTTTTAAAATCATTTTCATAAACTCAAATGTTAAATAATATGGTATTATATGCTGTCATCTTGACATTTTGTTGATTTTTATTTGTTTAGACTGTAGCCCCTGTACAAATTTTGGGCCCTACAAGGGGTTCAAAGTTTGATGTAGTTTTATGTTTAAAATCTTCTCGAGAACTGCAATGCTTAATATGTGATATGACTTAGCTGCAGATCTGTGCCCCCGGTCTGAAAAAAAATCGGATGGACAACGTCTCTTTATTGCCAATAGTATTCTTTTAAACACCATCACCAGCCCCGTAAAGAAAAGTGGTGCATTTTGTTTACACGTAAAATTGGCGATTCACGATCTCGATGTGAATTGAACATATTTCATTTTCCAAGGTCCGTTAGCATGTTTCGGAGAAAGTCTGAGGCAAATAAAGATACGATATCAGTAGTAAATTGAATGAAGAATTTAATGGTCCCAGTTTTCCCCCCATAGAATTTGTTTGTAAATAAGGTTATTCAATCCAAAACTAACGCAATTTTTGTGCGCTGTAAATTGCAGTTGTTTATTATGGGCTGCACTGTAGCTCCCAGGTCGTCCATCTGAATTTTTTCATACCGGGAGCCACAGGTCATCCTAAAAGGGGCGTAATATTTAACATGAGAATATCCGAAGAAAAACTAGAAATCATTTTATACAAGATGTATTCTATTACATTGACCAAAAATTTGTATATGACTCTATAGAGCTAGTTTTATTATGATTACGGTTGCACAGGTGAGTGATGTGGCCCACGTGCCTCTAGCTGGTTTTATTATGTCTGTTGCACAGGTAAGCGATGTGGCCCATGGGCCTTTTGTTCCCATTTTATTCACGGTGTTGCATTTCTTCTAGATTATAACTGAATGACAATATAGTCCAATCAGCACTTTGCAAAAGTTGTTCCCCTTTGCGGGGTCAACCCAAAGGTCAAAAGGGAAAAAACAACTTTTCCTTTCTTTATGCAACCAAATATTTGGGCGCCCTGTGAGGAAATCTCTCGGAATTTGATTTATTCCTTCGATGTGTGGGTTGCCCTAACTTGGGGCAATCCAAACTCACAGTGGAAACGGATTTCTAATGTCAAATGACGAAGTTACAACCCTCTAAACTACAAAGGCTACTGTGAGAAATATATGGGTTTTTCCCCAAAGATGGCGGCCAAGGGACATAACGTTTGTAAAGTTTGGATTGGTCTATACACAGAGTGTAAATCAAAGTAAAACACATATTTCATAAGTATTTTATTATTTTATTTATTTAAATTCTAATCTATTGAGTACACAAGAAAAAAGAAGATAACATTGTTTTTGAAAAATTTTAAAAGCAAGATATTTGATGTCATGCACTATCAAATAAGAAAAATATATTGCTATATACCTGTAGTGAAATACATGTACAACAATTAATTAATTTTCAAAAATAATTTGCATGTCATATTTATAATTTGAAAGCAGCTTTTATGGCCTTGTCTAAATAGGGGGGCATAATGTTTTGCGCCAATCGGTTGCTAGGTTTGTTGTCCGATCAACAATAAGTTCAAAATTAGTATACAAAAACTCAATAAGAAGTGTATGACCCTTCTTAATTTTGAGGTCACAAAGGCAAGGTCGAACTTATATGGAAACGAATAATTATGGTGCAATACAATTATTACACTGTGAGGACCGTTTGCTTGTTTTCTTCATATTCCTTGTGAAAAATTTACTCATTGCAGTTTGCCACGTGGGGATATAATTTGGATACATCAAAGAATATGTTTAAAAAAAACCACCTGCACGCATTATCTACCTATACTTTTACATGTAGACATTGATAAGTTTTGACAATATAAGATTGAATTTTTTTAAAATAATAAATTGTTGTTAGGAGGCTAGTTGTACAAATAACTACAGTAGAATCATTTAAATTCGTGGGGGCCAATTTTCGTGGATTGTGAGTTTTTTATTCATTTGCGGGGGTGTTATTTCGTGGATGCGTCAAACTGTTTCAGTAACAAAGATAACTCTTTCTAAAATTCTTTTCGTTGAGGATTTAAATTCGTGTTGGGGGGGGGGGGGGCTACCCACGAATACCACGGAAATTGAGCACTCACAAAATGATTCCACATAACTATCAGATCTACCTTAAATTTGTTTAGATTTGCTGTTTTAAGCTACGGTATGAGCTATTCCTTGGGGGGAAAAATTTCATACATTTTAGTTTGTAAATTTGATTACATCTACTATATTTTTATACAGCACTCTTCTTCTCAAGAAAATATATATAGTCTAAAAATGACCACAACCATCCAGCCTTCTGAATAAGTTTGATAAAGAAATTAAACCATCTCACAGTTGAAAAAAACCAGAGTGATACCCGTAAAAAAACTCTCTCTCTCTCTCTCTCTCTCTCTCTCTCTCTCTCTCTCTCTCTCTCTCTCTCTCTCTCTCTCTCTCTCTCTCTCTCTCTCTCTTACATAAAATACATCGATATATTAAATTGTAAATACAAAAGCTAAATACATGTATATGTGTTTCACATTTTAAAATTGTTCCTCATGAAATATATTGAACAAAATTCAGTGATATCTATAGATATAAAATAATATGGTAATAATCTATACTACTATATTAAAATAATAGAATTTTTGTGATCAGCTTCGGCCGATCACTATTGTGTCCATATGAGGCATCCGGCAAATGCTTCCACGTGCGCACACATTCCGCTTGCACAAGTAGTTCTTATAAAACTTGAAGCTTTGGTTTAGTATTTAGATAACATTTTACTCAGTTTTATTTCCATTCATTTACCTTACGAGATGCAAACATACATTAAATAGAGTTCGACCTGTTAATTCAAGAATGCACATTTTGTCTCACGCGTAAGAATTACGATCGAAAGATTCATTCAGTAATGCAGTTGACCTCGATGAACTGACCTCGATCATAAGAAGATGTTCCATGAACTGACCTCGATCTATTGATGTTGCATAATAGTAGCTAGGAAGACGGCTTGATTGATAAACAAGGTTACGTTATAATGCGACCTCAATAGCAAGTTATGATGGCGTTGAATGTTTTTCAGTCGCTATAAATTATTTTAATACATGTACAACTCTTTCTTTGTATACGTATTAATGCTCTTTGAAGAGCCCTACCTAGTATTCTGAAGAAGAAGAAGATACATTAACATTAAATAATTACGTTAAAAATATAAAAACAAGACAATGAGTTTACGTACGGGTTTCCCCAAATTTATTTCAAAATTAAATTTGTTCACGGTTTATAATGATGAAATTATGGTGTACAGATTCAGAATATTATATATTTTGATAAAATACAGTATTTTTTTAAATTTTACATCAAACTGATCATGTTGATTGCTTCTAGCTATCTATATATCATTATTGCCGATCATTCCTTTAAAAGGAATACTTGTTTAGCTTTAATACCGAGAAATCGGAAGAGTACTATCATTTGTTTTATATATTTTAAACATTATTAGCACTTGAAGATTACCAATTTGTTTTTATTTTTTCTCAGTCAATTTAAAAATCAACGAAAATTCCTTCTAAAAATCCGGAAATCATATGAATTTTTCGGATTTTACAATCTTGCGCATGCGCATTACATTCACGCTGAATCACGGGAGGCTCTTTAGTTTTTGTTACCACAATTGCACATTTGCATGGATAAACTCAGAAACAATATTACAAATACGTGTAAATTTTCATTGAAAATTTGTCACATATATATTCTGTTCATCAGAGGAAATACGGGAGATAACTCTAACTCAGTGCATTTAATATGAAAAATCCCAATAGTTCCGAATGTCAACTCGAAGCGAGTGAAAAACGTTGCTGGAGAAAGTGTTGAATTCTTCATTAATATATAAATTAAATTTTTAGATGAAAGGTATTTACAACCTCAAAATGGTTTGACTGTTATATTTTCAATGCAGCTTCATTAATGTTCTCTAAAATCGTTTCGGAGCGATTCTACAATTTTTTGCTACTTTACGGGTATACATTGGTATATGGGAGGCATATTAACTGTGGTATGTGCCTGTCCCGAGACACATTTAGATTTTTCTAACTAAGCAGAGTGTAGTGAAATTAATAGCATTATTGTAGGCTTTAAGCTTTATTATGTAAATGGCAACAAAACGGTGTGTCGATGTATCTATTTCGTAAATGTCCGATAACATATACAATGTCAACCCGTGCACGCACGGGTCAAAGTCTAGTGTTTATCAAAAGCTTATTGTTACCTTAAACTTTGTACCATCTTTGCCATGAAATTGCACAAAAATGCAGTTTAATTTTTAATTGGTGCTGGTTATATTCCACACCGTTGTAATTATTCACGAATCAAGATCACTCCCCTGGTTTAGTTTTGCAACTGAGATTTAAAGTCTTCGTTACTTCAGCGTTGATTACAAATTTTATAAATCATGCAATATTGATATGAAGTATCGTGTGATAGTATTAGTCATCGACTGACAATTCAAAATTAACAATGATTTTCAACCCTAATTTAAGCATAAGATAATACATAATGTGTTTTGCAGATGAATTAAAAAAATATAAAACATTACACATTTGTTTTCTGTGCCGTACAGTAATAGGACATGAATTCTGAAAGTACCGGCATGTATTTTAGATTCACATTAATCACTGCTAAAAACATTCAAACACGTATGTAAGCATGTACTACCACATCCATATGGTTTCATCGAAAAGTTAAATCAGGACTAACAAAACAAATATATAATATCACGCAAAATTTAATTAGCAAACGAATGGAAAGCCAGTGCTTTGTGTCACATTCATAGAGTGCAATGCCAGATATGTACCGGCTATGTACTTTCAATGCCGATCAAAGGTTAGCCCAAATATTTCAGGATTTTTATTTTTCCATCTGCACATCCAATGCAGATATTGTTATGATGGTCTAGGCACAAAGAAATTGGACTGGCCCGTGGATCGTCAGGAATGGTTAACATAGTCAGGAATCCACCGTCCTTGTTTAAAACATGGATCCCATGGTTGCTCTCGTCTGCAATAAGAATATTACCTAATTCATTGGTACATATTCCACGGGGTAAGAACGGCTGAGACATAGAAGCTTCTTTTCCTTCATAGGTAAACCTATGATCTCCATTGGGTCGGATAATATTCACAACTTTCGTCAAGGATGTTTCACCTGACAGACAAATGTCCCCATTAATATTTTCCGTGATATATGTACGGTAAACTAAACCTTCCAGAATGGGTTCTCGTTCCCATTTTTTCATCATCTGTGTTATAAACTGTTTGCGTTCACCCTCAAGACTATAACGAGCAATTCCAAAATAGTTTTCTTTTGTAAGCTTTACTAATCCTGCCAATATTTCACCAATTCTGGTTAAACAAAGACACGTAATCCTCAAAGGTGCAACATCAATGAACGATTTCTGCTGTGAATGTTTCAACATGGAGAGTTTATTAGTTTCGGTTCTGTAAATTGCATGTACACCCGTGTTGTCTACGATGCAAAATGGCTTGTTTCTTGTGCTCTGAAGATCAACTTTGATTTCTTCAACGCAAACGCCTTTCTCGTTATATTTCTCAAAATGATTTTTATTTGATAAAAAGACCCAGTATAAGCCTGAATCCGAAGAAAGTGATAACACATCTGCTTGGTTTAGATTAATAGTTTTTATCACCTGTATTGCTTCTTTCTCCAGAATTGTGGCATTATCTTGTTTTTCAAAAACATATCCAGAAAGTTTGTGCATAACACTTTTCTCTATACAGCCTTTTGAGTATTTTACAATTCCCGGCTTAAAAGATAAGGGGCAATGTTCCGGTATAAATTCTTCTGTAGAACATGCACTGTATAAAATAAATGATATTTTCTTTTCTAAATCTGCATTTTGAAAGTTGACTATGTATTCCAGCATTTTTTGGATACATGTTTGTAAATGTTTTTCTTGATCTTTCAGCAAATGTAGGGATGTTGAAGTTTTCAAATCAACTCTGTTCAAAAGTTGTCGTTTGAAGTCTTCGAAAGCAGAGGTAGCACTTTCAAAATGACATTCAATTTCTCCTTTAACTGTGTCAATGTTTTCGGACACTTCTTTCTGTCTCCTTTTTACCCTCTCTAACTCAGTTTCAAATTTTGTAAGCTCAGAGCGAACTGTTGGTAGCTTCTGCTCTAGTTTTTCCTTCCTGTTTTGATACAGTTTTTCTAATTCTATCAGATTGTGTCCATTGTGCTCTCCAACAAGGCATTTCTCACAGACTGGAACGTCGCATTTTTGACATCCAATACAAGCACGAAAGTTGGGGTGTTTCTTGCATACTTGATGATATAGATATCCAGAAGACGACGTACTGGTGGCAGTTTTCTGCATTTGGCGACTTCTGTCGGATGGAGTAGCCATTCTATAACTGCAATATAGATACTTTCAATAACAATTCCGTTTACAAATCTGAAAATTAGGTTTTTCTATATATACATGCATATCATTTGAAAAGAAACACACACCTTACTTAAGGATTTTAGTTTTTCTTTTATCTTTGCTCAAAGCTCTTCTTTTCAAGGAGAATGATATATATTCTAAAACTGGTCACTGCCATTCAGCCCTCTTAAAATAAAAATCATGCAAAAACATTTCAGAACATTACCAGTGGAGTCGCCATATTCACGTCCAGTCAGTCTCCCATGAATGTATGGAGTAAATGGCGTGTGGAATGATCTACACATTGTGGAATGTGTTGATGAATTAATATTTAATATCTGCTCCTGTAATATGGTATGTGTATACTGTTGTCATGCCGAAAAAAATGGGATTTTTTTGTATTTCAATCAATTATTAACTTTAAATTTGTTATATATTGTTTCATTTATGAATACTAGACTTTGACCCGTGCGTGCACGGGTTGACATTGCGATTATGTCTGGCATTTACGAAATAGATACATCAAATTTGCAGACCATGTTGACATTCAGAACTCTCCGAATTTTTCATATGAAACGCACTGAGTTAGAGTTATCTACCGTACTCTCTTTCATGAACAGACTATATAGAAAATTCTTAATGAAAATTTAGATGTATTTGTATTATCGTTTTTTAGTTTATCCATGCAAATGTAATATTGTGGGAACATAAACTAAAGAGCATCCCGTGATTTAGCGTGAATGTAATGCACATGCACAAGATTTCTAAATCCGAAAAATTCAGACAATTTCCGGATTTTTTAAAGGAATTTTCGTTGATTATTAATTAGCGAAGCCTGATTGAGAAAAATAAAAATAAATTGGTAATCTTCAAATACCAATAATATTAAAAATATTTAAAACAAAAGACAGTACTATTCTGATATCTCGGTATAAAGGCCAAAAATTTCGAGTCTATTATTTTAATTTAGTAGTATCGATTTGAGAATGTTTGTGACCTGTACAATATATTAGAGTTTCACATTCTTAAAATTTTGAAAAAGATTGGAAAACTGTGTTTAGGTGAGCAATGTGGCCAATGCGTATCTTGTAATAATTAATTACAGTAAAAATGTCAACTCATCAGGGTTTTTTTTTTGTTCGATTTAGAACCATTTCCTTAAATAAAATTCAACGACGCGCCTCATTTTTCAAATGACAAGAGTCTTAATTACATGAATACATTTGATCTCAATATTCAACTTTAAAAAAATGACCCCCTTTAGTGTTATCATTTGGCAAGTTGGGAAAACGAATCTAGATAAAGTTCATGAATGCTTATCAAACCGAACCAAACCTCACACAGTGCGAAGCTAGTGCAAAGAAAAATGGCAACATCAAAGACTATAACTCTTGTAGTCGTCCTCTTTCAAATTGATGTGAATGTCTATGGTTTGTCGTCAAATGAAAGTTGCAAAGAGAGGCTTGATAAATCATGAGATACTTTTAGCAAAATTGAATGAGAAACTCGAAAACCATCAAACGGACAGCACCAAAGATGACGCGATATTCAAGACGAAAATAGTTATTTGAAAAGAAGACTGAAATCTTTAGAAGAAATTGTTCTTACTTCTACCTACAGGACGGAGAAACTTGAAGCTAGGATCGCAGATTTAGAATCTTCTAGTTGGTTTCTGAAATCCAGATTGACAACAGCGAACAAAAACTATAGTTTTGATGAAAACTATTTAAGTTCATTATTTTGGAATCTGAAAGCAAGTTATTCACGGAAAGAAAGCACGACTACCAAAACATCGACAACTCACGGCAATGAGATGAAGACAAGACTCCAAATTTCAATGGTAAAACGCAAAATTAGGCAGTTAGAGAAAACACCGAGTGTATCGCAAGAAAAACGTCTCCTGACAGGTAAACTATATATTAAATACCAACATATACATGTACTCGACAATATTTCATCTTACAGATAACATTGAGAACATCGGGAACTACCTTTACCACACTGTAATGCTATTCTAATTCATTGATGTATTTCAGGAATTCAGTCAACCCCAACGCCATTCCCAGATGACGTTGCATTTTCTGCATACATGTATGTCCATACAACGGAAATATCCAAGGGTTCTACCATTCACTTTGACACCATTGTTACAAATATCGGCAACCATTATAATAGGCATTCTGGAATATTCACCGCGCCACAACACGGTGTGTACGTGTTTACCTGGAATATTTACTGTAATACGGGAGGATACATATTTTCTCAGATTGTTGTGAACTCCAATGTAGTTGGAGCTATGTTTTCAAGCGGAGAGGGTGCTTCTAATATCAGAAGCTCAACTGGCATTGTGGTTGTCGAGGTCAACCAGGGTGATATAGTATTTGTTCGGATTCACCCTACAGGTAACCACTCTGGAAATCTCAACAGTCATCCAGACTGGCGATCATCTTTTAATGGCTGGAAATTGTACTAGAGTAAATGAAATAGATTATCTTCAATTAAATGATATTGCAGTATATATATGGAGTGATGCATATATCCCAATCTATATAAAATTATAAATTGATCCGCACCTATAGTTTGTCCAAAGTTATTTGCTTCCATCACTTTTTCAATGATTTTTTTATTAAAAAATACACATACATGTAAAAGAAAATACAGTTGAAATCGATAAAAGGGAATATATCCAAGATATCTTCATTGAGCAATTATCACATTTTACTCATTAAGTTCACGGGAACGAAAAAAAATTTCTTACAGAGATTTATAATGGGAAATGTTTACATCTTTTCTCCATTCGGAAGTATTCGAGATACCTCGCGCAATTTTTCAACGTTATAATCTGGGCTTATTAATGGCTGATGCAATGCAAAATCTCCGTAGACTTTCTATTTTTGAATGTGTATTTGAAACCTGAAGCGGTAGAGTGGGCGTTTCAAAACGATAATCTGGACATTTTTCATATTAGTGGATGAACGTATAGTTTGAGCACAAAGGTATTTATGATTATCAAAATATCAAGCAAAAAGTAGTGGAATCAAAAACTCGGGACAGAGTATAGTAGATCGCTACACTTTGTGTAACGATCTACCGGGAGCGGATCAAAGATTTTATTTAATTAGACTGGGTGTTATCATGATGAAAAACAGCGTGATTCAAGACTAACTACATTTTTTGACCTTTAAAATACAAAATTTAGCCACAGTATTTATTTTAGCTAGGTAAGAAATGAAGAAGATATCACTGAATTTTAACGCCATGAGATTACTCATACAAATGAAACACTAAATCAACGCATTCACCAACACAGCGAAGATTATAAACAAAGTAACTCGGTATGAACAATATTTTTGAAAAATTAACTATGTTTTCTTCTTAGTGTATACTGTTGTTAAATACCTAAGTGCGTGCTTTTTAATTTTTCATTTAATTGGCACTGAATGAATCTGCATCAATTATAACCTATTTTAAGCGGTTAGCATTATACGCTCTAAACGCTTTATTTTAATTTAACCAAAACCCGGAAGACTCGCGAAAGCTTAGGTTCATTATCAAAATATGGGCGACTTTATGATGAAAATAAGTATACATGTACCAAATAATGCATATAACTTTTTAACTAAACAAACGTGTGATTGCCAGTTGTAAACACTACAGTTACCTTCCTACATTAAAAAAAAAATGCAATTAATGGTGGTGATTACAAGTGACTGTTATTTTTATCTTGTGTAACATAAAAGGTTTTTTTTCTATAAACTGAACTGGAATTTTAATTATTATTGAATGGCGGATATGATTTTGACTTAATATTTTTTTTTAAAACGAGGTCATGGAATTTAGTCATATCTTTTCAAGATCCGGAATACGAAACGATTTGTACGAGAACTCGGAAAAGGAAGGTAACCCTCTTCCCTTTCCTCTTCGTATTTGTTAAAACTTATTCGTCAATTAAACAGAGGGCAGGAAAGCTGTGAGCTAATTTGCATTTGACAGGGTGCTAAAGAATCGTACAGTTTTTGGTGTCAGAAATCATGCGTAATCGAATAAGCTCTACTAAAACGGGAATTGAATAATACAAGTTTATTGCTTATTATTGTAAGTATTTTATTATCTATTATTTAGCACCCGTAAAATTGGGCTTCTCGCCGTGTCTTTTCCATTGTATGCCTCGAAGTGAAAATGTCATCAATAATGTCGATCATCCACGCTAAGAATACATGATTGATTAATTTCTAGCGATCTTTTTAGCGAATTAAAAAATGATAAGAGTACCTCCGTTTGTGTTATTTAAATGTAAAACTACTGTGAAAAGATTCGCTTATATAAAACATAGTGGTAGCATTCTATTTCCCTCCCTTTAGTTTCCGAACTCTTTTTGTGATATCTAAGTCGGTACATTAAATTGAATTAAGCATTGAATCATTATTTTTTTAAAGATGTGGTCTCATAACTGCAACGGTGTGTGCATACGAAATGAATAACGCGCGCTAGCGCGTTAAGATAATTTGTTTGCACACACCGCTGCAGTTATGAGACCACATCTTTAAAAGAATAATGATTCAATGCTTATATTTACGTTTTTAAACATTTATTTCTTTCCCGTAAATATGATTTGTTTGTACAAAGCTCTGACTTATTCACTTTCTGTGATTTAATGATTTTACTTTTTGTACACTAAGAAATTAATCAATTGAATTTATTTAACCGTCAAAATATATTTACATCAATGAAATATTATAATCAGCGTAAGTATAATATCAGGTCGTGATCCGGTTTGAAGTCGCGAGAAGAGTCAACTCATGTTCTTCGAGAAATACTGAAGGAATACTGAAAGTATTCCTGCGCACCAGATTTGGTGAATGGGTCTTCTGTGTTATGCGTAAATATCACTCAAATCAACCAATGTAATTTAATAGAGGGAAAGAAAGTGAATGTAAATATGGTTCGATAACTCAAACTTGTTTACCAACAAAAACATATACATCATCGACAGTAAATGAAGTTTTATTAATATCTATCTAATGACGATTTAAGCAAATCTAAGTGTATCATGTGTTTTCAACAACAGTTTACTGCGTTTGCAAAAAAGAAATAAAAATCGTTGGGTTTACGTGCTTGAGTGACATAGAATAAAATTTTTAGCGTAGCTGTAGCTAGAACAAGAACATATTTTATTTAACCTGTTTTTAAAAAGTTGCACGCGCTAAAATTTAATTGCGCCAGTGCATTGGCACTTGCTTTTGCGTTAAAATACGTTTGCTCCAAATTTTCTCGTTTTACAGCATAAACAATATTTATTACACGTAATCGGTGCCGGTGTAAAAAAAAAAATTGTGAACCCCGTAGAATAATGACTGGGGGTCATTTTTTTACGTAGAATAATGACCCCACTTGCTGTAGAATAAGCGGATTTTTCTGAAGAAAAAAGACCCAGGGGTTATTTTTTAGCAAGAATGGAATTTGGTAACCCCGTATCCAAGATATCTGACTTTAAAATTATTTGAATTTTCAATCTGTTCAGCTGATTTTGAAGTTATAAACACCGAACTTACAAAGAAATCGCTGTATGTAGTTTTTCATTACCGTAGCAAACACACACAAACACGCTCACAATGACACAAATTCAGTGTTAACAGTTTCGTCTCAACTCTCGTCGACAAAAGGCGCGAAATGACACTGCATTTGCATAGAATCTGCTGGACATTACTTGATACTTAACCATGAACAATTCTTAACATAATTTTATATAGCTTTATTATTCAAAAACAATTTTTGATTTTCAAAATTTATGCACAGTTTGCTGAACTTTCTTCTATCGCGATTTTGCAATTGCCTCGGCAACAAATTGCCAGGTCTACACGTGTGTTTTAGAAATCTGTACAGGTGTTGCTTTTGTTGCAAAGCCATTCCGTAATTAAAAAAACAACAACAAAAAACATAAATAATGAGGAAAATATGTAATAATTAACAAACAATAATCATCAAAGAATAATTGTTGTAATAATATAAGCAATATTCACTGGTGAATGAGTTTTCAATCGAAAAATGATACATGTATTTTATTTTTATGAAAAAGACTATACTCTGTCCCGAGTTTTTGCTTCCACCACTTTTTGCTATCGTTGGAAACCCAAGGCCAGTCTCGCATATGGGAGACTGGCCGTGGGTTTCCGACGATGTTGTTACTGTTATGTTGATAAATCACTCCTGTGCACAGAATACAATAGAAACATTGAATGAAATGGATGAGTTGAATTTTTAACATGAAGAATGATACAAAAAATGATATTCGAGAAAAGAGTATAAGAAATTAGTACAACTGTCTATTTTATCCAACTGAAAATTGCTACCAAACGGGTTATTATTATTATTCATTTAGACATGTAGTAAGTAGTAGTCAGCTACCCCCGTTTTGGCTTTTTTAAACGCAAAATCTTTTGGTATTGGAATCTAACGAGGACTTTTCGAGGTGGTCCACATAAATACTGTTTTGTGTCACCATTTCTCCTCCCAACTCAAACATGCCGTTTACTGAAAATTTACAAGACCCTCTGTCTTGAACGTAGAACTCGGCTAGATACGATTCTGTTTTCAACTCATTCATTTGAAAAGAACAAATCCAATATGGAGGCCTAGGTTGTTTGCATATGCCTTTGGATCTCGGCATTTTGTTCTGCTTCGGCATTTTGTTCTGCTTTCGACAAGCTCTGTTTGTAATCTTACGTGATACTAAGGACTCTAACTCCTGATAAAATAATTCGACGTCATTGTTGTTTCTCTTTAAGACAACTATATAGGTATGCTTTCCCATCGACCTTCCTCCAGATGGAATTTTTTTCGAAAGAAAGTCATAAGTAATATTATGACTATCTATTACGAATGTGACGTGTTTTGCTTTGAAATTTGGATGGAATAAGTGCTGAAGTCCTGAAATTATAATAAAATATTTAACTGTAATTTAATACAACAATAAGTGTTCCATTTGGCTCATTGCTAACATCTAAACGTAATTTTTCAAAGACAGCATATTGCAATTGACATTATTTTTGAATTAATTTCCAACAATGATATTTTAAGCGTCTTTTTATTCAGTCAAATTCGCCAAATAGCATCCTATTTACGACCACTCAGGAACGAATTTCATAAATTTTACAAATTTTGACCCGATTGAACTTCCCACATATCCATTCTTTCAACGCACGCATGATTGTGGTAAAGACTTATTTAGAGTATGGTTGGATAAAAGTTTTTTTCCTCTTTTATTCTTTTAAACAAACTCACCTGAACAGACTATAACATATACAGCTAGTACATATGGAAATCTCATTTTTCTTGAGGTAATCTAAAAAGAAAATATACTATTAAAATTTATTACACGTTAAACTTTTTGATAAAAAATGGGGCAGCGAAAGCGGAACATCAGAACTAAAATGATAGGCTAAATGAAACTAAATGAAAATTAACTGGATTTATCAAACTTTATGTCGGGAGTTCCTTTGAATTTTTAATTTACTTTTTTAAACCTGTTAGTTTGAATGCTTAAAGCAGTTATGTATCAAATTCGAATCTTGTTGTTTCACGATAAGATCATAAAAAATAATAAATCATGTTTGCATTTGGATTTTGAGAAAATTTTAAACAATTAATATCTAATAATTTATCATTTTCTGCCATATTTGATATAAGTATAAATATGCATTTTCAAAAGCATAAAAAAGAACATTTCACAAAAAGCCTATTCAAAATAAGACAGAGCAGTCGAGAACATACAACATAAAAAACCAAACGGGCATTTAAAAAAAAAAGAAAAAAATTTGTAAGAACTGTATTATAAGATCTTTTTAAACATAGTATAAGGTAAGTCGGCCCTAGAAATGCGATATTTCTGCTTTTCAAGATTTTAAAAACAAAAGCTCCAATTCATTTATAAATCTTTCACTACATAGACTGATCTTGAAAAAAGTCCTAAAAATGTTCGTTTTTATACTTACGCTGATAAATGATGAGAGAACTTATGGAACATTCCTGATTAAGTCTACACTTTAAAACGTTTGTTTGTGATCACATTTAACATTCTAAATAAAAGTCTTCCTTGTTTGCTATAAAAAAAAAAAAACCAACATTAAATACGGTTTTATGAAAATGTATTTCCTTTTCTCGAACAATACATTATGTATATAATTGGAGCAATACTTTACATTGACTATCTATGATCAATTAGGATTAGAAAAATAGTGAAAAATAATTGTCTAATTCCAAGAAGTGCTAAAAGCAGAACTTCATTATATGAAATATAATTGGAACAAAACCGATGATTTGTATTAGCCACATTATGTAAAAATAAATACACACTGGACTCTTGTTGCTATAGCGACAAATAGGTCTAACGTTCTCATATACAAGGATTTTACACAAGGAATGTTTTTTTTAAAATTAAAAATCTATTACGTCATTAATTTTTTGAGTTATTTAAGAGCATGTCTACGAGAAAACCATGCAAAAGGTGGTAGGAGCAAGATTTTCTGATCAACTTCATATTTTGTGTGTAACAATGTGCATCTATATGAATTAATTTGCCACAAAAAATTTTTTGATATCGTCAGTCAAAACTAGGTCCTGCAGCTCTGTTACTAAAAATAGCATTTTGACTTTTTAAAGAATAAAATTGCGCATAATTCACCAAATTATGGTTAAGAATTCTAAGTTAAGTTTAAATATAATTTAAAAAGTCATTTAGAGTTAGCACTAACAAGATACACTAGTAGGACCAAATTTTTTACACCCCCCCCCCAAAAAAAAAATTAAAAAAAACAACAACTACAAAAATAAAACAAAAACAAAAAACCAAAAACAAGCAAACAAACAAAAACAAAACAATAAACCAAAAAGATCACTTCCATGAAAAAAAATGATTAAGCATATATTTGTTGAATGTAACAAACGATTTTTTAAAATGCGGAAGTAGTGTGAAACCCATTGCCAGTGAATGTCCATCACATTAAATAATCATAGAATAAGGCAGATTTGGTAATTATTTTTGTCCGACAGGATAAAGGATTGAACTTTTATTGTTTGAGGGGTGGAGGGACCCAATTTCAAGCCCAAAAAATCGTTAATAAAAATATAATACATCATAAATTACACTTAAAATTTGTAAATATCAGCATAATATTAGCGTAATATAATATAGAGACACATTTTATTAGCATTTCATTTTTTCAATTTTTTTAATCACAAGACAATAAGAGAGTGTAAATAATTTGACTATTTTATAAGACTTCTTCATAATTCTGGGACCAGGTCTTCTTATGATGGGCTATGATTAAATATCATCCCAAATAACAATCCCACAAAAACAAGTTATGATGTCCATATTAATATTTGGGATAACTTTTTTATAGGTCATGTTTTTTTTATATGCAGTTTTCGTAGGTTGAGATCCCCGGGGGAAAGGATAACCTAACACCTCCTTTTTTCCTTTACAACTATATTTTAATTTTTAAAAAAGGTACAAACTTTAAGTTTTACCAAGAGGAGACAAACTGTTAATAGAAAGGTAGGGAGTAGAGCTCTTAATTTATTTCAGATGTACTTACTGTGTTACATTCTCAAGAACTAAAAAACCCTGGCCCCTTCCCCGGCATTTCAAGATTCCATTAATATTATAACTTAGAAAAAAGTCTGATCCATAAAACATATGTAAAAAGAACGATTAAAGAAATGAACAATAGCTGACATTAAATTCTTCAATTGGGCGGATCAGAACTTGCAATGATACTGCGTACAGGTATAGTTGTAATTGATAAAAGTGATTAATTATGATTTTAAAATTTAAATGCAAATCACATTGAAAAGATGTACAATAATTTGTTTGCGTAATAAATTCAAACAGTCAAAATTAATGCTTATAGGCGTCTAACCTTAACACCTGCAGGGTGGTTTATAGATGGCCAGTGATATATACACTTACAGAAATGTGATGTCTATTGCTACAGACTCTGGTGATAACGATGAAAAAGTGCACGAGACATCCATAGTGAATTCCGAATGATGTCAACATACCCCATTATAAATCTTTGTAAGAAATCAGTGCTCGTTTCTGTGGATTTTGTCGAGTAAAAATGATAATCTGAATGAGATTATCTTGGAGAATTTCCCCTTCATCTATTTTAATTGAAATTCTATCACATGTTTCTATATTTTGATTAAAAATCGTCCAAATGTGCTGCCTAAATATATTGGGACAGAAAATAGCAGTTTAGACTAGATACAAGTCTCCTCCTTCAAACTTCAATGTGTGATATACTGAATAACACTAACAAGACGGAACAATTTGTATGCAATTAAAATCATTCAATGTCATAATATATATTAACTCTCTGAGAAATTCTTTCTCAAAAATTGACAAAAAAAATGTATAATTATCATTTCTTGGCATCTTGCCAATATTTACACCCTTGGTATATATAGAAATATAGAAAAAATATGCAACGGTTAAAGGTTAGAACTTCCTCTTTAAGAATATAGTCATTTTTTTCAAACATCGTTTATACATTTTGTAATTAATTACTGAATTTGACAATTTTTCTCTTAACTTTTCCGGCCTTTAGAGGCTAATTAACCAGAGTGCAATACTGGCCGTTACTATAAATAGAAACATCAATTTCAAAAACAAACACCATATATCTGACTCTAGATGGGTATCCTTTAAATCTATGATAAAATTCTGTTCGTTCTTGAGACTTGCCACCACAACTTTTTTCTATAGTTGCATGGTTTTCACGTAGACATGCTCTTAAAAATCATTATTTTGGTTGTTATATGATTTTGTGCAGAAAGGATCAAATATTCATAATTTGATTTTGATATTATAAAACGTGATTATTACATAATGATTTATTGTTATCTGGTTTAATCTATTTTATTTGGAATTAAAATTAAGTCACAATAGTGGCAGAGTGCAACATTTATCTTTTGTTTCTAGTTTTACTTTGCACAGTTGGAGGACTCAGATGATTAATATTGTTGACAGTGATATTAAAATTGAAAATTTTATAAGTGCGCTTTAGCGACAACTTTATTTCATTTTTAAAATATAAGATGCAGGATAATATTTTTGTAGAATTTCACTATCTGGTTGAAGCTAAAAACGCAATTTTGAAAGCAATAATATCAGCTGATAAGTTGAATGTCAGCAGCCTCTCCTGCGCATCTCCAGACCAGTCAGCTGTTTTCACTCCTCTTCATCTGATACACTTTTAAAGCCTTGTCTCTGAAAACAAACACGACTATCAGTCACAAACAACTACATATGTATGCTTTGTTATATAACACTGGTAAACAGAAACTAATAAATGCATTATATGCATTGAAAACTACAAACTGATAAATTCATATAATTTAAATCTTGTTGTAACGTGGCTTTGATTGGATAGAGAAAATTTATTAAAACGGACTCAATTTGTACAGCAAATTACAAAAATTAAATTGTAAGGAATGAACTCAATATCTACCCAAGTTATGCTCGTATAACCTGGGTTGGAGCAATTTACGGCTTTTTACAATACGCTTCGCTGATTTGGGTAGATGTTGGCATATTGAGCTTGTATTTCATAAAAGTTAAGAAAATGTTAACTCTAATTTTGGGCCTGAAATTAGCTTATTTCATGCTATATCTCAAATTTTTGAGACCCCTAGCTGTTTTACTTTTAAATTAGACATTAAATGAATGTCTACTTGTATACAAAGTTTTGGAAAGATGACATCACTATGATTATTTTTATTTGCGTTATAAGTTAATTACTCCAAAATTTTGTATTTTCTGTTGATGTGTTCATTGTGTACTGGCCTTTGAAGCCACCAGTAAAGCAAGAATTTTTATACTTTGACTTAGATTTTACTTTTATAGCTACTTTATGTGTCCAATTTCATACTGTATTAAAATCATGACTAGTAATTGTTCAAACTATAAATATTTGTTTGATTTTTTTAATTTATTAATTTCTCTATGAAATTTTAGAAATAATTTCAGGAAAATTATCATTTCTTTTTGAAGCCCTATATTTCCAAAAAAAAAAATGGCATGTGAAATGGATTACAAATAAAATAAATGAACATTTGATGTCCCCTCTTTATATCTGAAAGGGTTTTGGATGATTGACATTACTATTATTTCAGGAACCAACCCCCATTAAACCCATAAGAGTTATAGTTTCAAAACAAAGTCCTGAAGTTTATTATCATCATCAACAATTGGGCGATTGTAGAACTTTTTAAAAGTTTAACGTTACTTTCAATTTTCTTTGTTGATAATCTGTTTAATTGATATACTATACTTTTTAGCTTTTGAAGTACTTGCACTACTTGTTGAGTTGGGTTTGAACACAGAAACTTCTATTCCAGACAGTGCTAACAGATTTTTCAACATATTTGCTATTGTACAGGATTTAACTGCTTTTTGTGGTTTTATGAAACTCACAAACAACTGTTTTTTCTACTGCCCTAATAATTTTGGTTTTCTTCCAAATATTCCATTGTGTAAGAAAAAATATATAATTTTGGGTGTTCTTCATATTTTGAAAACTTGACAGAAAATTGGGCTTTGTCTGACTCGCCTTGACTGTTAAATCTTTCAACGTATATATAATTTCATCCTCAGTGATGTTCATGTTTTCAATATCAAATTTGTGAATTTCAGATGACCTGCTTGCTGAAGCAAGAGCCATTAGCTTACAGAGCTTTATTGCAATTTCCTTCAGTGACAAATCTTTGTTATTTTCGATGCATATCATATATGAGAGTACTTTATTTACATCCCACATCTGCATGTATCTTGGCCTTGTTGGTTTTTTGTTGAAAATTTTTTCTGTCATAAGTTGACAAATGAGGTCATGTTTACCAATTTCGTTGCCTCCAATTCCCATTAATACAAAGCAGATATTGCAGACCTGTAGCTGTTAGTTGTCCTATACTCATAGCCTTTTGCATATATCTCAGTCAAAAAATCACGGCAGATAAAGAGATGACGATTTTATTCTATTTAATGGAAGCCCGGATGAAATTAAAGAATTTTTTGACATAGGGAACTCTTGTCATAAATATCTGATATTTACTCATGAATTATCTCACACCAGTGTCAATTTCTTAGATACGACTACATACAAAGGAACAAGATTCTCAGATAGCCACAGATTAGACATTCGCTCATATTCGCTCAAACCTACTAACAGCTTCCAATACCTGCACATACAAAGTGCTCATAGCTCACGGATCAACGCAAAGACCCATTAACAGCTGCCATGTTGGCCTCTGTTCCACCAGATAAACAGAAGCAGATGATTGGAGAACGCTTGTTTCCTCTTATCTCTAAACTATGTCCAAACTATGCTGGTAAAATCACAGGAATGATGCTAGAAATTGACAACCCAGAGTTGCTGCATTCATTGCAATCCCGAGAGTCTTTGGAGGCGAAGGTCAAAGAAGCAATTGCTGTGCTGGAAACTCACATTGATTAGTTTTAAATTCAGTTCAAATAATTCATATTATAGGGTTTTTTCTCAATCATAAAAACCACGTGCCTAAAAAATCTGTTACTTCAATGAAAGCAACCTCAGTTAGTACTAGTGTAGATTTATTTTTGGTAAAATCATGATCTTTGGAGGTAAGGTGGGGCCACATTAGGGGTCAGATTTTACCTAGGAAAGTTTTTAAAATCATTTTCATAAACTCTGTTGTTGATATATTTGGTATTATATGCAGTCATCTTGACATTTTGTTAACTCTTATCTGTTTAGATTGTAGCCCCTGTATATTTTTTGGGCCCTACAAGGGGTTCAAAGTTTGATGTAGTTTTATGTTTAAAATCTTCACGAGAACTTTCATGCTTAATTTGTGATCTGACTTAGCGTAGATCTGTGGCCCCCGGTCTGAAAAAAATCGGATGGACAACGTCTCTTTACTTGCCAATGGTCCCCTTTCAACACCATCACCAGCCCCATAAAGAAAAGTGGTGCATTTTGTTTGCACGTAAAAATGGCGACTCCCGATCTCGATGTGAATTGAACATACTTCATTTTCCAAGGTCCGTTAGCGTGTTACGGAGAAAGTCTGAGGCAAATAAAGATACGATATCAGTAGTAAATCAAATGAAGAATTTAATGGTTCCAATTTTCCCTCCAAGGATTACTGTGTAAATATGGCTATTAATTCCAAAACTAGCGCAATTTTTGTGTGCTGTAAATTGCAGTTATTTATTATGGGAGGCACTGTAGCTCCCGTCCATCCGCATTTTTTCATACCGGGAGCTACTGCTCATCCTGCTTTTAAAAGGGTCTTAATATTTAACACGAGAATATCCGTAAAAAACACTAGAAGTGCTACATTGTCTAAAAATTTTGTATACGACTCTATAGAGCTATATTTATTATGATTACGGTTTCACAGGTGAATGATGTGGCATAGGGGCCTCTAGCTGGTTTTATTTTGGCTGTTGCACAGGTAAGCGATGTAGCCCATGGGCCTCTTGTTCCCATTTTATTCATGATGTTACATCTCTTCTACATTATAACTGAATAACAATATACACAGTGTGTAAATCAAAGTAAAACACATATTTCATTTATTATTTTATTTATTTAAATTCTAATCTATTGAGTACAAAAGACAGAAGAAGATAACATTGTTTTTGAAAAATTCTAAAAGCTAATAAAAATATTTAATGTCATGAACTATTATATAAGAAAAAGATATTGGTATATTCTTGAAGTTAAATACATGTGCAACAATTACACTTTATTTCAAAAAATAATTTGCATATCATACTTATGATTTGAATTCAACTTTTATGGCCCTGTCTACATAGGGGCATAATGTTTTGCGCCAATCGCATGCTAGGTTTGTTATTTGATTAACATTGAGTTCAAAATTAGTATACACAATCTCCATAAGGAGTGTATGAACCTTCTTAATTTTGAAATCACATGGGCAAGGGTCGAACTTATATGGAAATGAATAATTCAATACAATAGTTCAATACAATATTATGACCCTGTGAGAACTGTTTGCTTGTTTTCTTCATAATTTATACCTTGTGAAAAATTTACTCATTGCAGTTTGCCACATGGGGTATAATCATGTGTTTCTTTAACTTTTTTAATTTTTTAAATATTGATAGATTTCCATACGTGATTATATTACATCAATTTGTTTTTCTCAAATTTACAAATTTCTATAACCTTATCAACAATAAAAGCAAAGAAAAAAATTAATTTAAGATAATATTAATTATATTTTAAATAAACATTCTATTTCTTTTAAAGTATGTATGATTAGATGCTAAACTATTAAGCTTAATAATAGAATATTATGTGTGACGTGCTGAAATCAAAACTTGCGGGATACAACCCACATTTATTAAAAAATCAGAACATTATCAAAATTAAGTACAAACGAAACAATCTTATTTTGTGGCGCATAATCTTTTGGTAACATCAAAGAAAGTGTTCATCAAATAAAACACTTTCTTTGATGTTACCAAAGGATTGCACACAATATCAACCTGTACTTGTACATGTAGAAAAGTTTTGACAATATGAGATTGAAGTTTTTAAATAAATAATAAATTGTTGTTAAGGAGGCTGTATGGACAAGTAACTACTGTGGAATCATTTAAATTCGTGGGGCCAATATTCGTGGATTGTGGGTTTTTTTAATTCATTCGCGGGGATGTTATGTCGTGGATGCGTCAAACTGTTTCAGTAACAAAGATAACTCTCTCTAAAATTGTCTCGTTGAGGATTTAAATTCGGTGGGAGGGGGGAGGGGGGGGGGCTACCCAAAAGAATACCACGAAAATTGAGCCAACAAGAATTTTATTGAATCGTATTGGTTATCGACTGACGGTTCAAAATTAAAAATGATGTTCAACCCTAATTTAAATATAATGTCTTTTGCAGATGAATTAAGAAATTAAACATTTGTTTTCTGTAGGTAACTATAATAGATCATGAATCCTGAAAGTACCGGTATGTATTTAAGATTCACATTAATCACTGCTAAAAGCATTCAACACGTATATAAGCATGTATCACTACATACATGTACGTAGTTTCATCGAAAAGTTAAATCAGGACTAACAAAACAAATATATAATTTCACGCAAAATTTAATTGGACTGCGGTCAAACGAATGGAAAGCCAGTGCTTTGTGTCACATTCATAAAGTGCAATGCCAGTAATGTACCGGCTATATACTTTGATGCCGATCAAAGGTTAACCCAAATATTTCAGGATTTTTATTTTTCCATCTGCACATCCAATGCAGATATTGTTATGATGGTCTAGGCACAAAGAAATTGGACTGGCCCGTGGATCGTCAGGAATGGTTAACATAGTCAGGAATCCACCGTCCTTGTTTAAAACATGGATTCCGTGGTTGCTCTCGTCCGCAATAAGAATATAACCTAATTCATTGGTACATATTCCACGGGGTAAGAACGGCTGAGACATAGAAGCTTCTTTTCCTTCATAGGTATACCTATGATCTCCATTGGGTCGGATAATATTCACAACTTTCGTCAAGGATGTTTCGCCTGAGAGACAAATGTCCCCATTAATATTTTCCGTGATATATGTACGGTAAACTAAACCTTCCAGAATGGGTTCTCGTTCCCATTTTTTCATCATCTGTTTTATAAACTGTTTGCGTTCACCCTCAAGACTATAACGAGCAATTCCAAAATAGTTTTCTTTTGTTAGCTTCACTAATCCTGCCAATATTTCACCAATTCTGGTTAAACAAAGACACGTAATCCTCAAAGGTGAAACATCAATGAACGATTTCTGCTGTGAATTTTTCAACATGGAGAGTTTATTCATTTCGGTTCTGTAAATTGCATGTACACCTGTGTTGTCTACGATGCAAAATGGATTGTTTCTTGTGTTCTGAAGATCAACTTTGATTTCTTCAACGCAAACGCCTTTCTCGTTATATTTCTCAAAATGATTTTTATTTGATAAAAAGACCCAGTATAAGCCTGAATCCGAAGAAAGTGATAACACATCTGCCTGGTTTAGATTAATAGTTTTTATCACCTGTATTGCCTCTTTCTCCAGAATTGTGGCATGATCTTGTTTTTCAAAAACATATCCAGAAAGTTTGTGCATAACACTTTTCTCTATACAGCCTTTTGAGTATTTTACAATTCCCGGCTTAAAAGATAAGGGGCAATTTTCCGGTATAAATTCTTCTGTAGAACATGCACTGTATAAAATAAATGATATTTTTTTTTCTAAATCTGAATTTTGAAAGTTGACTATGTATTGCAGCATTTTTTGGATACATGTTTGTAAATGTTTTTCTTGATCTTTCAGCAAATGTAGGGATGTTGAAGTTTTTAAATCAACGCTGTTCAAAAGTTGACGTTTGAAGTCTTCGAAAGCAGAGGTAGCAGATTCAAATTTTGTAAGCTCAGAGCGAACAATTGGTAGCTTCTGCTCTAGTTTTTCCTTCCTGTTTTGATACAGTTTTTCTAATTCTATCAGGTTGTGTACATTGTGCTCTCCAACAAGGCATTTCTCACAGACTGGAACGTCGCATTTTTGACATCCAATACAAACACGAGAGTCGGGATGTTTCTTGCATGCTTGATGATATAGATATCCAGACGTAGACGTACTGGTGGCAGTTTTCTGCATTTGGCGACTTCTGTCAGATGGAGTAGCCATTCTATAACTGCAATATAGATACTTTCAATAACAATTCCGTTTACACATCTGAAAATGAGGTTTTTCTATCTATACATGCATATCATTTAGAAAAGAAACACACACCTTACTGAAGGATTTTAATTTTTGTTTTATCTTTGCTCAAAGCTCTTCTTTTCAAGGAGAATGATATATATTCTAAAACTGGTCACTGCCATTCAGCCCTCTTAAATAAAAATCATGCAAAAACATTTCAGAACATTACCAGTGGAGTCGAAATATTCACGTCCAGTCAGTCTCCCATGAAGGCGTGTGGAATGATCTACACATTGTGGAATGTGTTGATCAATTAATATTTAATATCTGCTCCTGTAATATGGTATGTGTATACTGTTGTCATGCCGAAAAAAATGGGTTTTTTTTTTTTGTATTTCAATCAATTATAAACTTTAAATTTGTTATATATTGTTTCATTTATGAATACTAGACTTTGACCCGTGCGTGCACGGGTTGACATTGCGTATTATGTCTGGCATTTACGAAATAGATACATCAAATTTGCAGACCATGTTGACATTCAGAACTCTCCGAATTTTTCATATTAAACTGAGTTAGAGTTATCTCCCGTACTCTCTTTCATATGAAAATTTAGACGTATTTGTATTATCGTTTTTTAGTTTATCCATGCAAATGTAATATTGTGGGAACATAAACTAAAGAGCATCCCGTGATTTAGCGTGAATGTAATGCACATGCACAAGATTGTTAAATCCGAAAAATTCAGACAATTTCCGGATTTTTTAAAGGAATTTTTGTTGATTATTAATTAGCGAAGCCTGATTGAGAAAAATAAAAATAAATTGGTAATCTTCAAATACCAATAATGTTAAAAATATTTAAAACAAAAGACAGTACTATTCTGATATCTCGGTATAAAGGCCCAAAATTTCGAGTCTATTATTTTAATATAGTAGTATCGATTTGAGAATGTTTGTGACCTGTACAATATATTAGAGTTTCACATTCTTAAAATTTTGAAAAAGATTGGAAAACTGTGTTTAGGTGAGCAATGTGGCCAATGCGTATCTTGTATTACTTAATTACAGTAAAAATGTCAACTCATCAGGTTTTTTTTGTTCGATTTAGAACCATTTCCTTAAATAAAATTCAACGACGCGCCTCATTTTTCAAATGACAAGAGTCTTAATTACATGAATACATTTGATCTCAATATTCAACTTTTAAAAAATGACCCCTTTAGTGTTGTTATCATTTGGTAAGTTGGGAAAACGAATCTAGATAAAGTTCATGAATGCTTATCAAACCGAACCAAACCTCACACAGTGCGAAGCTAGTGCAAAGAAAAATGGCAACATTAAAGACTATAACTCTTGTAGTCGTCCTCTTTCATATTGATGTGAATGTCTATGGTTTGTCGTCAGATGAAAGTTGCAGAGAGAGGCTTGATAATCATGAGATACTTTTAGCAAAACTGAATGAGAAACTCGAAAACCATCAAGCGGACAGCACCAAAGATGAAGCGATATTCAAAGTTATTCAAGACGAAAATAGTTATTTGAAAAGAAGACTGAAATCTTTAGAAGAAATTGTTCTTACTTCTACCTACAGGACGGAGAAACTTGAAGCTAGGATCGCAGATTTAGAATCTTCTAATTGGTTTCTGAAATCCAGATTGACAACAGCGAACAATAACTATAGTTTTGATGAAAACTATTTAAGTTCATTATTTTGGAATCTGAAAGCAAGTGATTCACGGAAAGAAAGCACGACTACAAAAACATCGACAACTCACGGCAATGAGATGAAGACAAGACTCCAAACTTCAATGGTAAAACGCAAAATTAGGCAGTTAGAGAAAAAACCGAGTGTATCGCAAGAAAAACGTCTCCTGACAGGTAAACTATATATTAAATACCAACATATACATGTACTCGACAATATTTCATCTTACAGATAACATTGAGAACATCGGGAACTACCTTTACCACACTGTAATGCTATTCTAATTCATTGATGTATTTTAGGAATTCAGTCAACCCGAACGCCATTCCCAGATGGCGTTGCATTTTCTGCATACATGTATGTCCATACAACGGAAATATCCAAGGGTTCTACCATTCACTTTGACACCATTGTTACAAATATCGGCAACCATTATAATAAGCATTCTGGAATATTCACTGCGCCACAACACGGTGTGTACGTGTTTACCTGGAATCTTTACTGTGACGGATATATATATTCTCAACTTGTTGTGAACTCTAATGTAGTTGGAGCTATGTTTTCCAGCGCAGAGGGTGCCTCTAATATCAGGACCCCAACTGGCATTGTGGTTGTCGAGGTCAACCAGGGTGATATAGCATATGTTCGGATTCACCCTACAGGTAACCACTCTGGAAATCTCAACAGTCATCCAAACTGGCGATCATCTTTTAATGGCTGGAAACTGTACTAAAATAAATGAAATAAATTATCTACAACTAAAATCAAATGTTATTGCAGTATTTGGAGTCATCGGTCTTTTTAGATTCATGTACATTATATTCATGATGAGACTCCTATCAAAGAACAGCATAATTCAATTAAAGATAGCATTTCCGAATTTAAAAAAAGATAGCCATTGTATTCATTTTAGCTACATTGATAAAACATGTTTACATCCTGTCTTGAAATAAAATAGTATGCATTTAATGCGTTTAAGGGTTGACATTTGCCACAATTGATAATATCCCACAAAAATGAAAATATTTTCAGTTGCAACAATAAACGGAATTTGGGTTAAACAGTCAAGTTGTAATTTTTCAGTCAGAAACACACACCAGAAAACATTAGCCCATTTATGATAAATATTAGTTTAGACTTTCATCCCCGAAATATTTTCTACCGGTTGAATAAATAGGTAATAATAAAAGAAATCAAAAATTATTCTGACACAGCATACATTAAAGAGGGAATAACCAATAAAGTTTAACGTACAAAGCCCATTGATGAGTGATGTGTGGTTTCACAGCTAGTAGAATATCTTAGTGGTTTTTTAAACATTACGGTAATTCTATTATCAAATTAATTTGAACTAGCAAAGTCTAATAATCTCGACATTTACGTATGTAAATTTTTCGGCATCAGTTAATTTCTTTTTAGATTTGTTTTGTTTTATTTTTATTTTTTTATGAAATGCAACAACTCTTTTTTCTTGAAAAAAAAGCGGTGCGAATGTGAATTTCTCTAGCATGTACACTAATTCTGTTAAAAAGGCATAAAATTTAGTTTTATGGAATAAACTGTTTTTAATTTTATCACCCTATTGTAAATTGGTAGCTAAGCGATTACAATATTGGAAGGAAATTTTCGTGTTTAATGGCATGCATACATTAATTTAGTAATAATGAATTAATGTCTACATATAACTAATGAGCTAATCAATTCATTTTGATATGTTTTTAAGCATTAAATGCTTATTTTTAAATGTCGTCGGTCCTATAACACAACTGGCCGTGCAGACAAATTGAATACCGTGCGTTAGATGTTTAAGAATTGTTCATTTTGTGTACTTTGTGTGAATCCTTTCCATACCATCTACACCTGTAGATATTAATTTGGATAAAAGTTCTTTAAATGTAAAACGTTAATCAAAAGAATTCCATCGGCTGAAAATTTTCAAAGTTTACAATATCTGACCAAAAAATATGTTTAAAAAATATTTGGAAAGATAAAAATTATAAAAATCCTACAGGGAATCGAACTTATGAATAACAGATTTGTAGATAATGCTTTGGTTCATTGTGCTGTTAGATAACAACTTATAAATATATATATATATATATATATATATATATATATATATATATATATATATATATATATATATATATAAATATATACGGTTACCGACTTGACTGTACCTGAAGTATGTAAAACATATGGCTTAGCGCCGTCTCGATTTTGCAGGCTGTTTTTGGAACAGCCTGCAAGTTCATGCTCCTTGTATTTGACTATCCTTTAGTTATCCGTAAATCTGTTGAACAAAAAAGAAACTGCAATGTATCAGCTTTCTATCAGTATATAAACGATTAATGTTGATAATAGACAAGAAAAATAATTAGACCTCAAAGGTGGGTACCCTCTCGGAGTGTATATCGAATAGGGTAAAAACACTGGCTTGCTGGATCATGCTGGTTTTTGTCAATTCTCTTTCTTAAATGTCATATATAAGAAGATGGCTGCACTATCTATCTATGTAAGGAATACCTTTACATCTCTGATTAAAAGATCTTGCGTTAATTCTCATGTTCTTTTTCATAATCATTGTTTTTCTATTTTACGTGTGCAATTTTTGAAGTTTGTTTTGATGTATATAACTACGCATGCTCAGTGCATCGAAAATGTTACAAAATAGGTCATTACAAATGGCGTCTATGTTCGCTTGGAAATGTGGTGCTGTGAAGTTATTGATTATTTGTTTCTGCGTCAACTTAGAGTGAAAAATTCGTTGTGGAGTCTGAAATTTGTCATGTATCATACAATGGATTAACTTAAGACGTTCGGTAAGGCAACCAGAGGGCTAATTAATTAACGTTTAAAATGTTTAAAGATAAGTTTTCAATTGTTTGTACAGAACTTGTATGTTATACGATATAGTGCCCTAAAATTGTGTTTTGTATGGGGGAAGAACTTTTTCATTTTTCAATTGTTCATAATTGTATTGTTTTATTAATTTACGGTGGTATAAATGGTAAACAACATATCTGAGTTCGTAGACACTCTGGCCCTTGTTAAGTAAACGAGGCTCAGGCGAAGTTGTTTCTTCAAATTTGATGCTGGATAGAATATATAGATTGGATTCAATCACTTTATAATGTATCGTTGTGCACATTACAAACTAACAGTGAAGACATTTGCTCAGAACAGATTATTATTAAATTAAACAAACGTAAACAAATTCATGACCTATCCTTGTTTACATAACAAAAATGATATGTACTTGTGACGAGAATTGGATCTTATTTTAATCAATTAACTACCTATGGGAGAATTAATAATTCACCCATGTCTAAAACTACACAACATTAATTGATAGTTATATTAGAATGTCTTTAAAAAACGGCAACTTTTGATTGACATCCAGATAGCTTAAAGAAAAGCAGCCATGAAAACATCATGGTTCATCTAGGTTCAAGTCCTAGTCTGGATAAATAATCTACTGAAGTCGTTTTTATTTGAGTTCATTTTATTTTCTAATACAAAAGAAAATCCATTTTTACTGAAAAACCACATTCCAATCGTGCACTTTACATGAACCAATGACCCAGATAACGTTACCTCCCTTCCATTAGGATTTTGCGTCTCAGCACAGAGGCATAAACACATGCTACAAATTATCAGTTTGTATTATAGATCATTCTCCAGTAACAGCATGTTTAGCTTTTACACTAGTAAATATAAGATAATTCTGATATTAAAACAGAACATATACTTTTAGTCTGTATTAGCAATGATCCTCAATCATCCCTAGCACACGCTCAATAAGCATACAATAAAGAAAATAGATTTCCCTTCATCATAGAATGCCCAAACTACACTCTGACATTATTTACAAACGAACATTACGGTTATTTAAAAAAAAACGTACATGTATTTTTCAGGGATGGGGTAATTGAAAAAAGTATTTGTAATTGAGTGTAATTAGTTACATTTTTCAAAGTAATTGAAAGTAATTTGTAATTGAGTCTGTCTTCAATTACAAGTAATTGAATGTATTTAAATACATTCCAAAAATATTGTGTATTTTCAATTACTTTTCAATTACATCTCAATTACTTTTTTACCAAGTTTAAATATAAAATAGGTGTCTTATAATGATAAATAGATTTTATACATGTTTGGCATGGACTTTTGTTTATACAATAATTAAATGTCCCATAATGTTTCATATGTTTATACAGCATAACACACTGCCCAGGGCAATAGGCAAGGTAAAAATCTAATTTTGTGGAGGTGTGAACTCCTCTAATACCCAAGAATTCCCATTGATTTTAGACTTAAGGGAGTCAAAATATCTCTGTCTTGTGAGTTATAGCAATTATTATTTATATACTGATATGCTGTACTGCTGGAAGGTATACTTTCTGAATAAACATAGTTTTAATATGTTAATAAAAATTAATTCACTATAGAGAAAATATTATTCAGAACCAAAAATGAACTCAATGGTACTTAATGCATTTAATGTCTAAAGAAATTTTTTCTAGAAATTTTCAAGAAATCTGATCTGAACTGATCTGTACAACCTTTAAAAACATTACCGTACATATAGTTCTGTATATCTTAATGCTGTTAATATATGTATATGTTCTCAAGATTTAAAAAAATAAAACTAAAGTATTTGAAATGTAATTAATTACATTTATCAAAGTAATTGAAAGTAATTAATTACATTTCTAAAAATCAATGTAATTGTAATTGCAAGTAATTGATAAAATTGTCAATGTATTTGAAAGTAATTAATTACTTTTCAAAGTAATTGACCCCAACTCTGGTATTTTTCACATAAAAGGCACTTAGCATTTAACAACATTTTTTTATGAAATTAAATTGTAAGTATATCTCCAGCTTAAGTTGATAATATATGTATTATTTACCTGATTATTACACATTTTGTATTTAAAGTAAAATCTAATCATAGCAGATATTTTGGCTACTAGTCAATATTAATTAAGCATCTGTAATTGCACTTGCTTTTAAGCTTCTATACACTAAACAATAGTAAACAATCAATAGAATTACTATAAAGAAAATATCTGTTTCCATCAAATCTGAGGATTTTATGATTGCAAACTCATCAAAATTAGCTGCACTTCAGAAATCAATCATAAAGATGCCCTGTTTCAACTCTCTAAAACATATGTTAATGATCAATATCTCATGTTTTATCATATAAATGGCATAAAATATCCATCTTGGGCTCATTTTTTCTATACTTAGTAGTTCACAGGCTTTTCATCGCACTAAATGTGTTCCATTCCATTCCATGAACACATCTTAACAAATATCTTATTCACTGACTATTTCTATGTACTATCCATGTGCTAACGTGCAGATGGGATATTGGAGGAAAATTGCCCAGGTCGTATCTGGAACAGCATTTTCAGTTTTCTGTATAATTCTCACAGATTCTTCATTTCTAACAAGCAACATTCCTCTGCATTACAAATGTGATTAAGATCACACTTTATATTCATAGTCATTACATCATTAAAATTTATTCTTCCAATTCATTTATCATATTGCGTTCAACACTATATAACTAGCAGGTCTCTTCATTAAACCTCAAGGAAACTTTTTCTATCAATTCTTAGGATTTCATCATAACAAACTCATCAAAATAAGCTGAACTTCACAACTAATTTATAAAAATGTCCTGTTTTTACACTTTGAAATGTGTGTTAATGCTCAATATTTCATGTTTTATCATATAAATGGCATACAAAATCCATTTTGGGCTCATTTTTTCTATAATAAGTATTTCACTGTCAATCTATACCGCTTGATCTGTTGCATTCGATGAACACGTTTTGGAATTTTTCAAATTTACTGTCTATTTTTATGTACTATCAATGTGCTAATGTGCGGATGGAAAACTGGAAGATAATTGTTTAAGTCCAATCTATAAGAACATTTTTAGTTTTCTCTAGAACTCTCTCAGATTCCTTATTTCAAACAAGAACTATTCCTCACAATTTACATTCATCAATCATTCACCAATCTCTCAGATTCTTCATTCTGTTCCATGAACATATCTTGGAAATTATCTCATTCACTGTCTTTTTCTATGTACTATCCATGTCCCAATGTTCGGATGGGAAACTGGAGGGAAAATATCTAAATCCAATCTGTTACAACATTTTCAGTTTCCTCTACAACTCTTTCAGATTCTTCCTTTCTCGATCACAATTTTTATTCATCAATCAGTACATTTATTCCTTCAAATCACTTACCATATTGCGATCAACACTTTATAACTAGCAGGTCTCTTCATTAGACCTCAAGTAAAATTTCCTATCAAATCTTAGGATTTCATCATAACACACTCATCAGAATAAGCTGAACTTCAAAAATATTTCATAAAGTTGTCCTGTTTTAATACTATGAAATTTGTGTTAGTTATCAATATCTCATTTTTTTTCTTATATGTAGCATAAACGAATCCATTTTAGGCTCCTGTTTTCTTAAATGAGAAGTTCACTGTCCATCTATAACCATTGATCTGTTTTATTCCATGAACACATTTTGGAAAATATCTCATTCACTGTCTATTTTTATGTACAATCCATGTGCTGTCGTGCGGATGGGAAACTGAAGGAAATTGTCTAAGTCCAATCTGTAACAACATTTTCAGTTTTCGCTATACAGTACCGATCAGACCAAACCTAATACCAGGGTAAACCCCAACTAAACCCCGGGTTTACTTTCTGGGTTTACTTTTTGAAAATTTGGGTCCACTCGGGGTTTACTTGGGGTTTACTTTGAATTGCTTTTGGGGTTAACTGTACGCACTGAAGTGTTCAGCAGATATGTATTTTATCTTACCATCTAACTACCTACAATTCCTGCCCCTTGTATATTCCTAATACACAGTTAACGTCTGTTTTCAGGGGAGTACTTCTGACTGGGTTTACTCTCTGTGTCCACTTTGTTTTTACTTTGGGTTTACTCTGGGTTTCCTCTGGGTCCACTCTAGTAAACCCGGAGTAAACCCAGAGTAAACCCAAAAAGTTAGCCCAGGTTTTAGTTTGGTTTTAATTTCTCTTAGGTTAGGTCTGATCGGTACTGTAGCTCTCTCGGATTCTTCATTTCTAAACAGCACCATTCCTCCGCAATACAAATATGATCAAAATCAGTTTTTAAATCCATCAATAATAATTCATCATCACATTTATTTCTCCAAATCATTTATCACATTGCGATCAACTCTATATAACTAACCGGTCTCTCCATTAGACCTCAAGTAAACTCTTTCTATCAAATCATAGGATTTTATGATAAAAAAAACTCTTCAGAATAAGCTGAACTTCAGAAATCAATGTTAAAGACGTCCTGGTTTAACATTTTAAAATGTGTGTTAATGTTCAATAGCTCATGTTTTTTCATATAAATTACATATAATACCCATATTGGGCTAATCTTTTCTATAATGAGTAGTTCAAAGGCATTTACTACCCTTGATCTGTATCATTCCATGAACACATTTTGGAAATGTTCTCATTCACTGTCTATATTTATGTACTATCCATGTGCTCATATATGTGCGGATGGGAAACTGGAAGAAAATTGTCCAAGTCCAATCTGAAACAACATTTTTAGGTTTCTATAGAACTCTCTCAGATTCCTCATTTCTAACAAGCACCATTCCTTTGCATTACAAATATGATCAAGATCAGTCTTTACATTCATCAATCATTACTCTTAATAAAAGTTTAATTCTCAAAATCATTTATCACATTGCGATCATTGCTTGATAACTCAAGTAAACTCTTTCTATCAAATCAAAGGATTATATGATAACCAACTCGTCAGAAGAAGCGGACCTTCAGAAATCAATGTTAAAGACGTCCTATTTAAACACTTTGAAAATGTGTTTATGATCAATATCTCATTTTGTATCATATAAATGGCATAAAATACCCATATTGGGCTCCTGTTTTCTGTAATGAGTAGTTCAAAGGCATTTACTGTCCTAAATGAACACATTTTGGAAATTTTCTCATTCCCTATCTATTTTTATGTAATATCCGTGTGCTCATGTGCTGATGGGAAACTGGAAGAAAATTGTCTAAGTCCAATCTGTAACAACATTTTCAGTTCTCTCAGGAACTCTCTCAGATTTTCATTTCTAACAAGCACCATTCCTTTGCATTACAAATATGATCAAGATTACACTTTACATTCATCAATCATTACACATTATTAAAACTTATTCCTCAAACCATTTATCATATTGCGATCAACACAATATAACTAGCAAGTCTCTTCATTAGACCTCAAGTAAACTCTTTCTATCAAATCTTAGGATTTCATCATTACAAACTCATCAGACTAAGCTGAACTTCACAAATAATTGATAAAAATGTCCTGTTTCAACACTTTGAAACATATGTTAATGATCAATATCTCATGTTTTATCATATAAATGGCATAAACAATCCATTTTAGGCTCCTGTTTTCTTTATTGAGTGGTTCACTGTCAATCTATACCGCTTGATCTGTTGCATTCAATGAACACATTTTGGATATATTCTCATTCACTGTCTATTTTTATGTACTGTCCCTGTGCTCATGTGCGGATGGGAAACTAGATGAAAAATAAAAATCACACTTTACATTCATCAATCATTACACACATTGAAATTGATCTCAAAATCATTTATCACATTGCCTTCAAAACTATATAAGTAGCAGCTCTCTTCATTGGACCTCAAGTAAACTCTTTCTATCAAATCTTAGGATTCCATCATAACAAACTCATCAGAATAAGCAGAACTTTACATGAAAATATCTCATTCACTGTCTATCTTGATGTACAATTTATGGGCTGATGTGCATATGAGAAATTCTGGAAAAATGTTTTAGTCCAATCTATAACAACATTTTCAGTTTCTAATATAGATCTCAAGGATTCTTCATTTCTAACAAGCACCATTCCTCCACATTACAAATGTGATCAAGATGACAATTTACATTCATCAATCATTCATCAATCATCACTCATAATTTAAATTTATCTCTCCAAATCATTTATCACATTGCGATCAATCCTATATCACCAGCAGGTCTCTTCATTAATTAGACCTCAAGTAAACTCTTTCTATCAAATCATAGGATTCCATCATAACACACTCATCAGAAGAAGCTGACATACAGAAATCAATAATACAGACTTCCTGTATTAACACTTTGAAACATGTGTTAACGATCAATATCTCATGTTTTATCATATAAATGGCATAAAATACCAATATTGGGCTCATTTCTTCTATAATGAGTAGTTCAAAGGCATTTACTGCCCTAAATATGTTCCATTCCATGAACTCATTTTAAAAAATTTCTCATTCACTGTGTATTTTTATGTACATGTACTATCCATGTGCTCAAGTGCAGATGGGAAATTAGACGAAAATTGTCTGATTCCAATCTGTTACATCATTGTCAGTTTATCTCTAGAACTCTCTCAAATTCTTCATTTCTAACGATCGCAATTCCTCTGCATTAAAAGTGTGATCAAGACTTTACATTCATCAATAATTACACACATTGAAATTTATCTCCAAACCATTTTTATCATATTGCTTTCAACACTCTATAAATAGCAGGTCTCTTCATTAGACCTCAAGTAAACTCTTTCTATCAAATCTTAGGATTTCATCATAACAAACTCATCAGAATAAGCTGAACTCCTCAAAAAATTGATAAAAATGTCCTGTTTTAACACTTTGAAACCTGGGTTAATGATAAATATCTCATGTTGGCATATAATACCAATATTGGGCTCCAGTTTTCTTTATCGAGTGGTTTACTGTCAATCTATACCGCTTGATCTGTTGCATTCAATGAACACATTTTAGAAATATTCTCATTCACTGTCTATTCTTATGTACTCTCTAGGTACTGATGTGCGGATGGGAAACTGGAAGACAATTGTCTAAGTCCAATCTATAACATCAATTTCACTTTTCTCTAGAACTCTCTCAGATTCTTCATTTCTAACAAGCACTACTTCTCTGCATTACAAATGTGATCAAGATCACACTTTTATCCGAATAAGATGAACTTCACAAATAAGTTTTAAAAATGTCATGTTTTAACCAGGCTTGGGGTGAATTACATTGTAAAGTAATGCATTTCATTACCATTACTTCATGAATTTGGGCATTAAATTACCATTACCATTACTTGATTTTCTTGAAGTAATGCATTACATTACCATTGCATGAGTAAAGTAATGCATTGCCATTACCATTACTTTGTTTTAAAAAAGTAAAGCTAATAAAGAGTTTTTGCAAATGTTTCAAATATAAAACTCTCTTTAACATATCTACAGGTTCATGTTCAGTATCAGGTTCAAATTCAATGAATATATATACAAGAGTCATTCTTTTTTTGCTCAATAGATAATAACTTGGTGGCATTATGAACAACATATTACATAAGTAAAAAGATATTTTTAGACATTTGGCATGATACAATGTCAGATATGATGTAGAGACACAGAATTCGTGCATAATAGAAAACAATTGATGGAATAATGTTGCGGTTATCAAAAAGCTAAATAGTGATATTTCGCAAGATAACACAAATCTTTATGATTTTGGACACTTAATTGTATTAATTCATAGACATATGGTTTTTCCCAGTTATATTTCTTAATATACTTTAATCGGATTTCTTTATGCTGAGGATATTTTAAGACAAAAGATTGCTGTTGCACTTTATGCTTAAAGTTTCAAATGTTTCATCTTTTAACTGCATCCTATTAGTTTGAAAATCTTCCCAGCTATACTAAATAAACAATCTACAGGTGGAGTAGAATCTGGGACTGAAAAATTGTTAGACAATCTTTATCTTAGGATATATTTAGTGAAAAAATAAAAATAATACATGAGTCATGTACTTTCTATCAGTCCAAACTAATGTACTTAATACACATGTACAACAGAGAGAGAGAGAGAGAGAGAGAGAGAGAGAGAGAGAGAGAGAGAGAGAGAGAGAGAGAGAAAGAGAGAGAGAGTAAAATTATTTTCAAATGGGTTTTAATATTTGAAGTAATTTTGATTTTCATTATGGATGGACAGTGCATTCATTTTGCCCTTAAAGGTTCATGTCTGTCCCCTATTCTATTGGGACATAGTATAGGGAAGGGGATTGGGGTGTTTTGTACTTCTTATGACAACAGATTGTTTTGATACTTAGGTTATCCGGGGGGGGGGGGGGGGCATAGTGTGTTGATGACACATCTTTATTGAAGTGCAAACTAATTGGAGTAAATTGTTTAAATGATTTAAAACTCTTAAAACCAACACTCATAAAAATGTTATAAAACTGTTTTGTTATATCTATTAATATGAACAATTTAAAAATGAAACGAAGTAATGCCGTGTAATGCCAGCATTACACTAAATTTTGGAAATTAATGAATTAATTTACCAGTACTCGTAATGCTAACTTTGTGACATTACACATTACTAGCATTACTTTGAAAAAATGTGATGCATTGCAATGCATTATTATTACATTTAGCATTACCCCAAGCCTTGTTTTAACACTTTGAAACAAGTGTTAATGATCAACATCTCATGTTTTATCAAATAAATGACATAAAAAATTCATTTTAGGCTCCTGTTTTTTTATTGAGTGGTTCACTGTCAATCTATACCGCTTGATCTGTTGTATTCAATGAACACATTTTAGAAATATTCTCATTCACTGTCTATTCTTATATACTCTCAAGGTACTGACGTGCAGATGGGAAACTGGAAGACAATTGCCCAATCTGTAACATTATTTTCAATTTCCTGTAGAACTCTCAGATTCTTCATGTCTAACAAGCACCATTCCTCTGAATTACAAATATGATCAAGATCACACTTTACATTTAGCAGTCATTACACATCATCAAAATGTATTCCTCCAAGCATTTACCACACTGCATTCAACGCTAAAGTACTAGCAGGTCTCTTCATTAGACCTCAAGTAATTTCATTCAATCAAATCTTAGGATTTCATCATAACAAACTCATGAATAAGCTGAACTTTACAAATAACTGATTAAGATGTCCTGTTTTAACACTTTGAAATATGTTAGTAATAAATATCTCATGTTTTATCATAAATATGGCATAACAAATCCATTTTAGGCTCCTGTTTTCTTTATTAAGTAGTCCACTGTCCATCTATAACCCTGATCTGTTCAATTTCATAAACACATTTTGGAAATTATCTCATTCACGTCCAATCTGTAACATCATTTTCAGTTTTCTCTAGAACTCACTTAGATTATTTATTTCTAGCATGCACCATTTCACTGGTTTGCAAATGTGATCAAGATGACACTTTACATTCATCAATCATTACTAATCATCAAATTTTATTCCTCAAAATCATTTATCATATTGCGCTCAACGGTATATAACTAGCAGGTCTCTTCATTAGACCTCAAGTAAACTGTTTTTATCAAATCTTAGGATTTCATCATAATAAACTCATCATTCCTCCGCATTACAAATGTGATCAAAACCACACTTAACATTTATCAATCATAACCCGTCATCAAAATTTATTCCTCCACATCATTTATCACATTGCGATCAACACTATACAACTAGCAGATCAACCTTATATGATTAGTAGGTCTATTCATTCGACCCCAACTAAACTTGTTGTATCACATTTTAGGATTTCATCATAACAAACTCATCAGAATAAGCTGAACTTCACAGAAAATTAATAAAGATGTCCTGTTTGAAAACTTTGAAACATCTGTGAATGTTCAATATATCATGTTTTATCATGTAATTGGCATTAAAAAAAATCCATTTTAGGCTCCTGTTTTATTTATTGAGTAGTTCATTGTCCATCTATACACCTTGATCTGTTCCATTACATGAACACATTTTGGAAAATATCTCATTCGCTGTCTATTTTTATGTACTATCCATGTGTTCATCTGCAGATGAGAAATTTGAGGAAAACTGTCTAAGTCCAATCCATAACATCATATTCAGTTTTCTCTAGAACTTTCTCAGATTATTTATTTCTAAGAGGCATCACTCCTCCGCATTAAACATGTATTCACGATCACACTTTACATTCATCAATCATTAATCATCAAAATATATTCCTTAAAATCATTTATCACATTGCGATCAACACTATACAACTAGCAGGTCTCTTCATTACACCTCAAGCAAAACTATTTCTATCATACCTTAGTATTTCATCATAAAAAACTCATCAGAATACGCTGAACTTCAAAAATATTTGATAAAGATGTCCTGTTTTAACACTTTGAAATATGTATTTATGATCAATATCTCATCTTTTATCATAGAAATGGCATACAAAATACATTTTAGGCTCCTGTTTTCTTTATTGAGTGGTTCATTGTCCATCTATACCGCTTGATCTCTTGCATTCCATGAACACATTTTGGAAAATATCTCATTCACTGCCTATTTTTATGTTCAATCAATAAGCTCGTGTGCAGATGAGAAATTGAAGGAAAATTCTTTAAGTCCAATCAACATTTTCAGTTCTATCTATTGTTTTCTCAGATTCCTCACCTCTAACAGGCACCATTCCTCTGCATTACAAATGGGATCAAGATGACACTTTACATTCATCAATCATTATACATCATCAAAATTTATTCCTCCAAATCATTTATCACATTGCAATCAACGCTATATAACTAGCAGGTCTCTTCATTAGACCTCAAGTAATCTCATTGAATCAAATCTTAGGATTTCATCATAACAAACTCATCAGAATAAGCTGAACTTTACAAATAACTGATTAAGATGTCCTGTTTTAACACTTTGAAACATGTGTTAATGATCAATATCTCATCTTTTATCATATAAATGGCATAACATATCTATTTTAGGCTCCTGTTTTCTTTATTGAGTGGTTCACTGTCCATCTATACCGCTTGATCTCTTGCATTCCATGAACACATTTTGGAAAATATCTCATTCACTGCCTATTTTTATGTTCAATTCATAAGCTCATGTGCAGATGAGAAATTGAAGGAAAAATGTCTAAGTCCAATCTATAACATCATTTTCAGTTTTCTCTAAAACTCTCTCAGATTCTTCATTTCTAACAAGCACCATTCCTCTGCATTACAAATGTGATCAAGATCACACTTTACATTCATTAATCATTACAAATCATTAACATTTATTCCTCCAAATCATTTATCACATTGCGATCAACACTATACAACTAGCAGGTCTCTACATTACACCTCAAGTAAACTCTTTCTATTATATTTTTCAGATTTCATGATAACAAACTCATCAGAATAAGCTGAACTTCAAAAATATTTGATAAAGATGTCCTGTTATAACACTTTGGAACATGTGTTAATGATCAATATCTCTTGTTTTATCATATAAATGGCATAACATATCTATTTTGGACTCATTTTTTCTAAAATGAGTAGTTCAAAGGCCATTCACTGCCCTAAATGTGTTCCATTCCATGAACACATCTCGGAAATTATCTCAATCACTGTCTATTTTTATGTACTATCTATGTGCTCATGTGCGGATGGGAGGTTGAAGGAAAATTCTGTAAGTCCAATCAACATTTTCAGTTTTCTCTATTGTTTTCTCAGATTCCTCACTTATAACTGGCACCATTCCTCTGCATTACAAATGGGATCAAGATGACACTTTACATTCATCAATCATTATACATCATCAAAATTTATTCCTCCAAATCATTTATCACATTGCGATCAACGCTATATAACTAGCAGGTCTCTTCATTAGACCTCAAGTAATCTCATTGAATCAAATCTTAGGATTTCATCATAACAAACTCATCAGAATAAGCTGAACTTTACAAATAACTGATTAAGATGTCCTGTTTTAACACTTTGAAACATGTGTTAATGATCAATATCTCATCTTTTATCATAGAAATGGCATAAAAAATCCATTTTAGGCTCCTGTTTTCTTTATTGAGTGGTTCACTGTCCATCTATACCGCTTGATCTCTTGCATTCCATGAACACATTTTGGAAAATATCTCATTCACTGCCTATTTTTATGTTCAATCCATTAACTCATGTGCAGATGAGAAATTGAAGGAAAAATGTCTCAGTCCAATCTATAACATCATTTTCAGTTTTCTCTAAAACTCTCTCAGATTCTTCATTTCTAACAAGCACCATTCCTCTGCATTACAAATGTGATCAAGATCACACTTTACATTCATCAATCATTACAAATCATTAACATTTATTCCTCCAAATCATTTATCACATTGCGATCAACACTATACAACTAGCAGGTCTCTACATTACACCTCAAGTAAACTCTTTTTATTAAATTTTCAGATTTCATGATAACAAACTCATCAGAATAAGCTGAACTTCAAAAATATTTGATAAAGATGTCCTGTTATAACACTTTGGAACATGTGTTAATGATCAATATCTCTTGTTTTATCATAGAAATGGCATAACATATCTATTTTGGGCTCATTTTTTCTAAAATGAGTAGTTCAAAGGCCATTCACTGCCCTAAATGTGTTCCATTCCATGAACACATTTCGGAAATTATCTCAATCACTGTCTATTTTTATGTACTATCTATGTGCTCATGTGCGGATGGAAGGTTGAAGGAAAATTCTGTAAGTCCAATCAACATTTTCAGTTTTCTCTATTGTTTTCTCAGATTCCTCACTTCTAACAGGCACCATTCCTCTGCATTACAAATGGGATCAAGATGACACTTTACATTCATCAATCATTATACATCATCAAAATTTATTCCTCCAAATCATTTATCACATTGCGATCAAAGCTTTATAACTAGCAGGTCTCTTCATTAGACCCCAAGTAATCTCATTGAATCAAATCTTAGGATTTCATCATAACAAACTCATCAGAATAAGCTGAACTTTACAAATAACTGATTAAGATGTCCTTTTTTAACACTTTGAAACATGTGTTAATGATCAATATCTCATCTTTTATCATAGAAATGGCATAAAAAATCCATTTTAGGCACCTGTTTTCTTTATTGAGTGGTTCCCTGTCCATCTATACCGCTTGATCTCTTGCATTCCATGAACACATTTTGGAAAATATCTCATTCACCGCCTATTTTTATGTTCAATTCATAAGCTCATGTGCAGATGAGAAATTGAAGGAAAAATGTCTCAGTCCAATCTATAACATCATTTTCAGTTTTCTCTAAAACTCTCTCAGATTCTTCATTTCTAACAAGCACCATTCCTCTGCATTACAAATGTGATCAAGATCACACTTTACATTCATCAATCATTACAAATCATTAACATTTATTCCTCCGAATCATTTATCACATTGCGATCAACACTATACAACTAGCAGGTCTCTGCATTACACCTCAAGTAAACTCTTTCTATTAAATTTTCAGATTTCATGATAACAAACTCATCAGAATAAGCTGAACTTCAAAAATATTTGATAAAGATGTCCTGTTATAACACTTTGGAACATGTGTTAATGATCAATATCTCTTGTTTTATCATAGAAATGGCATAACATATCTATTTTGGACTCATTTTTTCTAAAATGAGTAGTTCAAAGGCCATTCACTGCCCTAAATGTGTTCCATTCCATGAACACATCTCGGAAATCATCTCAATCACTGTCTATTATTATGTACTATCTATGTGCTCATGTGCGGATGGGAGGTTGAAGGAAAATTCTGTAAGTCCAATCAACATTTTCAGTTTTCTCTATTGTTTTCTCAGATTCCTCACTTCTAACAGGCACCATTCCTCTGCATTACAAATGGGATCAAGATGACACTTTACATTCATCAATCATTATACATCATCAAAATTTATTCCTCCAAATCATTTATCACATTGCGATCAAAGCTTTATAACTAGCAGGTCTCTTCATTAGACCTCAAGTAATCTCATTGAATCAAATCTTAGGATTTCATCATAACAAACTCATCAGAATAAGCTGAACTTTACAAATAACTGATTAAGATGTCCTTTTTTAACACTTTGAAACATGTGTTAATGATCAATATCTCATCTTTTATCATAGAAATGGCATAAAAAATCCATTTTAGGCTCCTGTTTTCTTTATTGAGTGGTTCACTGTCCATCTATACCGCTTGATCTCTTGCATTCCATGAACACATTTTGGAAAATATCTCATTCACTGCCTATTTTTATGTTCAATCCATAAGCTCATGTGCAGATGAGAAATTGAAGGAAAAATGTCTCAGTCCAATCTATAACATCATTTTCAGTTTTCTCTAAAACTCTCTCAGATTCTTCATTTCTAACAAGCACCATTCCTCCGCATTACAAATGTGATCAAGATCACACTTTACATTCATCAATCATTACAAATCATTAACATTTATTCCTCCAAATCATTTATCACATTGCGATCAACACTATACAACTAGCAGGTCTCTGCATTACACCTCAAGTAAACTCTTTCTATTAAATTTTCAGATTTCATGATAACAAACTCATCAGAATAAGCTGAACTTCAAAAATATTTGATAAAGATGTCCTGTTATAACACTTTGGAACATATGTTAATGATCAATATCTCTTGTTTTATCATATAAATGGCATAACATGTCTGTTTTGGGCTCATTTTTTCTAAAATGAGTAGTTCAAAGGCCATTCACTGCCCTAAATGTGTTCCATTCCATGAACACATCTCGGAAATTATCTCAATCACTGTCTATTTTTATGTACTATCTATGTGCTCATGTGCGGATGGAAGGTTGAAGGAAAATTCTGTAAGTCCAATCAACATTTTCAGTTTTCTGTATTGTTTTCTCAGATTCCTCACTTCTAACAGGCACCATTCCTCTGCATTACAAATGGGATCAAGATGACACTTTACATTCATCAATCATTATACATCATCAACATTTATTCCTCCAAATCATTTATCACATTGCGATCAACGCTTTATAACTAGCAGGTCTCTTCATTAGACCTCAAGTAATCTCATTGAATCAAATCTTAGGATTTCATCATAACAAACTCATCAAAATAAGCTGAACCTTACAAATAACTGATTAAGATGTCCTTTTTTAACACTTTGAAACATGTGTTAATGATCAATATCTCATCTTTTATCATAGAAATGGCATGAAAAATCCATTTTAGGCTCCTGTTTTCTTTATTGAGTGGTTCACTGTCCATCTATACCGCTTGATCTCTTGCATTCCATGAACACATTTTGGAAAATATCTCATTCACTGCCTATTTTTATGTTCAATCCATAAGCTCATGTGCAGATGAGAAATTGAAGGAAAAATGTCTCAGTCCAATCTATAACATCATTTTCAGTTTTCTCTAAAACTCTCTCAGATTCTTCATTTCTAACAAGCACCATTCCTCTGCATTACAAATGTGATCAAGATCACACTTTACATTCATCAATCATTATACATCATCAAAATTTATTCCTCCAAATCATTTATCACATTGCGATCAACGCTTTATAACTAGCAGGTCTCTACATTAGACCCCAAGTAATCTCATTGAATCAAATCTTAGGATTTCATCATAACAAACTCATCAGAATAAGCTGAACTTTACAAATAACTGATTAAGATGTCCTGTTTTAACACTTTGAAACATGTGTTAATGATCAATATCTCATCTTTTATCATAGAAATGGCATAAAAAATCCATTTTAGGCTCCTGTTTTCTTTATTGAGTGGTTCACTGTCCATCTATACCGCTTGATCTCTTGCATTCCATGAACACATTTTGGAAAATATCTCATTCACTGCCTATTTTTATGTTCAATCCATAAGCTCATGTGCAGATGAGAAATTGAAGGAAAAATGTCTCAGTCCAATCTATAACATCATTTTCAGTTTTCTCTAAAACTCTCTCAGATTCTTCATTTCTAACAAGCACCATTCCTCTGCATTACAAATGTGATCAAGATCACACTTTACATTCATCAATCATTACAAATCATTAACATTTATTCCTCCAAATCATTTATCACATTGCGATCAACACTATACAACTAGCAGGTCTCTGCATTACACCTCAAGTAAACTCTTTCTATTAAATTTTCAGATTTCATGATAACAAACTCATCAGAATAAGCTGAACTTCAAAAATATTTGATAAAGATGTCCTGTTATAACACTTTGGAACATGTGTTAATGATCAATATCTCTTGTTTTATCATAGAAATGGCATAACATATCTATTTTGGACTCATTTTTTCTAAAATGAGTAGTTCAAAGGCCATTCACTGCCCTAAATGTGTTCCATTCCATGAACACATCTCGGAAATCATCTCAATCACTGTCTATTATTATGTACTATCTATGTGCTCATGTGCGGATGGGAGGTTGAAGGAAAATTCTGTAAGTCCAATCAACATTTTCAGTTTTCTCTATTGTTTTCTCAGATTCCTCACTTCTAACAGGCACCATTCCTCTGCATTACAAATGGGATCAAGATGACACTTTACATTCATCAATCATTATACATCATCAAAATTTATTCCTCCAAATCATTTATCACATTGCGATCAAAGCTTTATAACTAGCAGGTCTCTTCATTAGACCCCAAGTAATCTCATTGAATCAAATCTTAGGATTTCATCATAACAAACTCATCAGAATAAGCTGAACTTTACAAATAACTGATTAAGATGTCCTTTTTTAACACTTTGAAACATGTGTTAATGATCAATATCTCATCTTTTATCATAGAAATGGCATAAAAAATCCATTTTAGGCTCCTGTTTTCTTTATTGAGTGGTTCACTGTCCATCTATACCGCTTGATCTCTTGCATTCCATGAACACATTTTGGAAAATATCTCATTCACTGCCTATTTTTATGTTCAATCCATAAGCTCATGTGCAGATGAGAAATTGAAGGAAAAATGTCTCAGTCCAATCTATAACATCATTTTCAGTTTTCTCTAAAACTCTCTCAGATTCTTCATTTCTAACAAGCACCATTCCTCTGCATTACAAATGTGATCAAGATCACACTTTACATTCATCAATCATTACAAATCATTAACATTTATTCCTCCAAATCATTTATCACATTGCGATCAACACTATACAACTAGCAGGTCTCTGCATTACACCTCAAGTAAACTCTTTCTATTAAATTTTCAGATTTCATGATAACAAACTCATCAGAATAAGCTAAACTTCAAAAATATTTGATAAAGATGTCCTGTTATAACACTTTGGAACATATGTTAATGATCAATATCTCTTGTTTTATCATATAAATGGCATAACATGTCTGTTTTGGGCTCATTTTTTCTAAAATGAGTAGTTCAAAGGCCATTCACTGCCCTAAATGTGTTCCATTCCATGAACACATCTCGGAAATTATCTCAATCACTGTCTATTTTTATGTACTATCTATGTGCTCATGTGCGGATGGAAGGTTGAAGGAAAATTCTGTAAGTCCAATCAACATTTTCAGTTTTCTGTATTGTTTTCTCAGATTCCTCACTTCTAACAGGCACCATTCCTCTGCATTACAAATGGGATCAAGATGACACTTTACATTCATCAATCATTATACATCATCAACATTTATTCCTCCAAATCATTTATCACATTGCGATCAACGCTTTATAACTAGCAGGTCTCTTCATTAGACCTCAAGTAATCTCATTGAATCAAATCTTAGGATTTCATCATAACAAACTCATCAAAATAAGCTGAACCTTACAAATAACTGATTAAGATGTCCTTTTTTAACACTTTGAAACATGTGTTAATGATCAATATCTCATCTTTTATCATAGAAATGGCATGAAAAATCCATTTTAGGCTCCTGTTTTCTTTATTGAGTGGTTCACTGTCCATCTATACCGCTTGATCTCTTGCATTCCATGAACACATTTTGGAAAATATCTCATTCACTGCCTATTTTTATGTTCAATCCATAAGCTCATGTGCAGATGAGAAATTGAAGGAAAAATGTCTCAGTCCAATCTATAACATCATTTTCAGTTTTCTCTAAAACTCTCTCAGATTCTTCATTTCTAACAAGCACCATTCCTCTGCATTACAAATGGGATCAAGATGACACTTTACATTCATCAATCATTATACATCATCAAAATTTATTCCTCCAAATCATTTATCACATTGCGATCAACGCTTTATAACTAGCAGGTCTCTACATTAGACCCCAAGTAATCTCATTGAATCAAATCTTAGGATTTCATCATAACAAACTCATCAGAATAAGCTGAACTTTACAAATAACTGATTAAGATGTCCTGTTTTAACACTTTGAAACATGTGTTAATGATCAATATCTCATCTTTTATCATAGAAATGGCATAAAAAATCCATTTTAGGCTCCTGTTTTCTTTATTGAGTGGTTCACTGTCCATCTATACCGCTTGATCTCTTGCATTCCATGAACACATTTTGGAAAATATCTCATTCACTGCCTATTTTTATGTTCAATCCATAAGCTCATGTGCAGATGAGAAATTGAAGGAAAAATGTCTCAGTCCAATCTATAACATCATTTTCAGTTTTCTCTAAAACTCTCTCAGATTCTTCATTTCTAACAAGCACCATTCCTCTGCATTACAAATGTGATCAAGATCACACTTTACATTCATCAATCATTACAAATCATTAACATTTATTCCTCCAAATCATTTATCACATTGCGATCAACACTATACAACTAGCAGGTCTCTACATTACACCTCAAGTAAACTCTTTTTATTAAATTTTCAGATTTCATGATAACAAACTCATCAGAATAAGCTGAACTTCAAAAATATTTGATAAAGATGTCCTGTTATAACACTTTGGAACATGTGTTAATGATCAATATCTCTTGTTTTATCATAGAAATGGCATAACATATCTATTTTGGGCTCATTTTTTCTAAAATGAGTAGCTCAAAGGCCATTCACTGCCCTAAATGTGTTCCATTCCATGAACACATCTCGGAAATTATCTCAATCACTGTCTATTTTTATGTACTATCTATGTGCTCATGTGCGGATGGAAGGTTGAAGGAAAATTCTGTAAGTCCAATCAACATTTTCAGTTTTCTCTATTGTTTTCTCAGATTCCTCACTTCTAACAGGCACCATTCCTCTGCATTACAAATGGGATCAAGATGACACTTTACATTCATCAATCATTATACATCATCAAAATTTATTCCTCCAAATCATTTATCACATTGCGATCAACGCTATATAACTAGCAGGTCTCTTCATTAGACCTCAAGTAATCTCATTGAATCAAATCTTAGGATTTCATCATAACAAACTCATCAGAATAAGCTGAACTTTACAAATAACTGATTAAGATGTCCTTTTTTAACACTTTGAAACATGTGTTAATGATCAATATCTCATCTTTTATCATAGAAATGGCATAAAAAATCCATTTTAGGCTCCTGTTTTCTTTATTGAGTGGTTCCCTGTCCATCTATACCGCTTGATCTCTTGCATTCCATGAACACATTTTGGAAAATATCTCATTCACCGCCTATTTTTATGTTCAATTCATAAGCTCATGTGCAGATGAGAAATTGAAGGAAAAATGTCTCAGTCCAATCTATAACATCATTTTCAGTTTTCTCTAAAACTCTCTCAGATTCTTCATTTCTAACAAGCACCATTCCTCTGCATTACAAATGTGATCAAGATCACACTTTACATTCATCAATCATTACAAATCATTAACATTTATTCCTCCAAATCATTTATCACATTGCGATCAACACTATACAACTAGCAGGTCTCTGCATTACACCTCAAGTAAACTCTTTCTATTAAATTTTCAGATTTCATGATAACAAACTCATCAGAATAAGCTGAACTTTAAAAATATTTGATAAAGATGTCCTGTTATAACACTTTGGAACATGTGTTAATGATCAATATCTCTTGTTTTATCATATAAATGGCATAACATGTCTGTTTTGGGCTCATTTTTTCTAAAATGAGTAGTTCAAAGGCCATTCACTGCCCTAAATGTGTTCCATTCCATGAACACATCTCGGAAATTATCTCAATCACTGTCTATTTTTATGTACTATCTATGTGCTCATGTGCGGATGGAAGGTTGAAGGAAAATTCTGTAAGTCCAATCAACATTTTCAGTTTTCTGTATTGTTTTCTCAGATTCCTCACTTCTAACAGGCACCATTCCTCTGCATTACAAATGGGATCAAGATGACACTTTACATTCATCAATCATTATACATCATCAACATTTATTCCTCCAAATCATTTATCACATTGCGATCAACGCTATATAACTAGCAGGTCTCTTCATTAGACCTCAAGTAATCTCATTGAATCAAATCTTAGGATTTCATCATAACAAACTCATCAAAATAAGCTGAACCTTACAAATAACTGATTAAGATGTCCTTTTTTAACACTTTGAAACATGTGTTAATGATCAATATCTCATCTTTTATCATAGAAATGGCATAAAAAATCCATTTTAGGCTCCTGTTTTCTTTATTGAGTGGTTCACTGTCCATCTATACCGCTTGATCTCTTGCATTCCATGAACACATTTTGGAAAATATCTCATTCATTGCCTATTTTTATGTTCAATCCATAAGCTCATGTGCAGATGAGAAATTGAAGGAAAAATGTCTCAGTCCAATCTATAACATCATTTTCAGTTTTCTCTAAAACTCTCTCAGATTCTTCATTTCTAACAAGCACCATTCCTCTGCATTACAAATGGGATCAAGATGACACTTTACATTCATCAATCATTATACATCATCAAAATTTATTCCTCCAAATCATTTATCACATTGCGATCAACGCTTTATAACTAGCAGGTCTCTACATTAGACCCCAAGTAATCTCATTGAATCAAATCTTAGGATTTCATCATAACAAACTCATCAGAATAAGCTGAACTTTACAAATAACTGATTAAGATGTCCTGTTTTAACACTTTGAAACATGTGTTAATGATCAATATCTCATCTTTTATCATAGAAATGGCATAAAAAATCCATTTTAGGCTCCTGTTTTCTTTATTGAGTGGTTCACTGTCCATCTATACCGCTTGATCTCTTGCATTCCATGAACACATTTTGGAAAATATCTCATTCACTGCCTATTTTTATGTTCAATCCATAAGCCCATGTGCAGATGAGAAATTGAAGGAAAAATGTCTCAGTCCAATCTATAACATCATTTTCAGTTTTCTCTAAAACTCTCTCAGATTCTTCATTTCTAACAAGCACCATTCCTCTGCATTACAAATGTGATCAAGATCACACTTTACATTCATCAATCATTACAAATCATTAACATTTATTCCTCCAAATCATTTATCACATTGCGATCAACACTATACAACTAGCAGGTCTCTACATTACACCTCAAGTAAACTCTTTCTATTAAATTTTCAGATTTCATGATAACAAACTCATCAGAATAAGCTGAACTTCAAAAATATTTGATAAAGATGTCCTGTTATAACACTTTGGAACATGTGTTAATGATCAATATCTCTTGTTTTATCATATAAATGGCATAACATATCTATTTTGGACTCATTTTTTCTAAAATGAGTAGTTCAAAGGCCATTCACTGCCCTAAATGTGTTCCATTCCATGAACACATCTCGGAAATTATCTCAATCACTGTCTATTTTTATGTACTATCTATGTGCTCATGTGCGGATGGGAGGTTGAAGGAAAATTCTGTAAGTCCAATCAACATTTTCGGTTTTCTCTATTGTTTTCTCAGATTCCTCACTTCTAACAGGCAGTCATTCCTCTGCATTACAAATGGGATCAAGATGACACTTTACATTCATCAATCATTATACATCATCAACATTTATTCCTCCAAATCATTTATCACATTGCGATCAACGCTATATAACTAGCAGGTCTCTTCATTAGACCCCAAGTAATCTCATTGAATCAAATATTTGATTTCATCATAACAAACTCATCAGAATAAGCTGAACTTTACAAATAAGTGATTAAGATGTCCTGTTTTAACACTTTGAAACATGTGTTAATGATCAATATCTCATCTTTTATCATAGAAATGGCATAAAAAATCCATTTTAGGCTCCTGTTTTCTTTATTGAGTGGTTCACTGTCCATCTATACCGCTTGATCTCTTGCATTCCATGAACACATTTTGGAAAATATCTCATTCACTGCCTATTTTTATGTTCAATCCATAAGCTCATGTGCAGATGAGAAATTGAAGGAAAAATGTCTCAGTCCAATCTGTAACATCATTTTCAGTTTTCTCTAAAACTCTCTCAGATTCTTCATTTCTAACAAGCACCATTCCTCTGCATTACAAATGTGATCAAGATCACACTTTACATTCATCAATCATCATTAACATTTATTCCTCCAAATCATTTATCACATTGCGATCAACACTATACAACTAGCAGGTCTCTACATTACACCTCAAGTAAACTCTTTCTATTAAATTTTCAGATTTCATGATAACAAACTCATCAGAATAAGCTGAACTTCAAAAATATTTGATAAAGATGTCCTGTTATAACACTTTGGAACATGTGTTAATGATCAATATCTCTTGTTTTATCATATAAATGGCATAACATATCTATTTTGGGCTCATTTTTTCTAAAATGAGTAGTTCAAAGGCCATTCACTGCCCTAAATGTGTTCCATAAAATATTTTTATGTACTATCTATGTGCGGATGGGAGGTTGAAGGAAAATTCTGTAAGTCCAATCAACATTTTCAGTTTTCTCTATTGTTTTCTCAGATTCCTCACTTCTAACAGGCAGTCATTCCTCTGCATTACAAATGGGATCAAGATGACACTTTACATTCATCAATCATTATACATCTATAACCCTGATATGTTTTATTCCATGAACACATTTTGGAAAATATGACATTCACTATCCATTTTTATGTAAAATTCATGTGCTCATATGTGCAGATGAGAAATTGGAGGAAAAATGTCTAAGTCCAATCTATAACATCATTTTCAGTTTTCTCTAAAACTCTCTCAGATTCTTCATTTCTAACAAGCACCATTCCTCCGCATTACAAATGTGATCAAGATCACACTTTACATTCATCAATCATTACAAATCATTAACATTTATTCCTCCAAATCATTTATCACATTGCGATCAACACTATACAACCAGCAGGTCTCTACATTACACCTCAAGTAAACTCTTTCTATTAAATTTTCAGATTTCATGATAACAAACTCATCAGAATAAGCTGAACTTCAAAAATATTTGATAAAGATGTCCTGTTATAACACTTTGGAACATGTGTTAATGATCAATATCTCTTGTTTTATCATATAAATGGCATAACATATCTATTTTGGGCTCATTTTTTCTAAAATGAGTAGTTCAAAGGCCATTCACTGCCCTAAATGTGTTCCATTCCATGAACACATCTCGGAAATTATCTCAATCACTGTCTATTTTTATGTACTATCTATGTGCTCATGTGCGGATGGGAGGTTGAAGGAAAATTCTGTAAGTCCAATTAACATTTTCAGTTTTCTCTATTGTTTTCTCAGATTCCTCACTTCTAACAGGCACCATTCCTCTGCATTACAAATGGGATCAAGATGACACTTTACATTCATCAATCATTATACATCATCAAAATTTATTCCTCCAACTCATTTATCACATTGCGATCAACGCTTTATAACTAGCAGGTCTCTTCATTAGACCTCAAGTAATCTCATTGAATCAAATCTTAGGATTTCATCATAACAAACTCATCAGAATAAGCTGAACTTAAAAAATATTTGATAATGATGTCCTGTTATAACACTTTGAAACATGTGTTAATGATCAATATCTCATCTTTTATCATAGAAATGGCATAAAAAAATCCATTTTAGGCTCCTGTTTTATTTATTGAGTAGTTCACTGTCCATCTATAACCCTGATCTGTTTTATTCCATGAATACATTTTGGAAAATGTGACATTCACTATCTATTTTTATGTAAAATTCATGTGCTCATATGTGCAGATGAGAAATTGGAAGAAAAATGTCTAAGTCCAATCTGTAACATCATTTTCAGTTTTCTCTAAAACTCTCTCAGATTCTTCATTTCTAACTGGCACCATTCCTCCGCTTTAAAAATGTGATCAAGATGACATTTTACATTCATCAATCATTACTCATAATCAAAATTACTTCCTCCAAATCATTTATCACTTTGCGATCAATGCTATATAACTAGCAGGTCTCTTCACTAGACCTCATGTAAACTCTTTCTATCAAATTTTAGGATTTTATCATAACAAACTCATCAGAATAAGCTGATCTTTAAAAAAAAATGATAATGATGTCCTGTTTCAACACTTTGAAACATGTGTTAATGATCAATATCTCTTGTTTTATCATATAAATGGCATAACATATCTGTTTTGGGCTCATTTTTTCTAAAATGAGTAGTTCAAAGGCCATTCACTGCCCTAAATGTGTTCCATTCCATGAACACATCTCGGAAATTATCTCAATCACTGTCTATTTTTATGTACTATCTATGTGCTCATGTGCGGATGGGAGGTTGAAGGAAATTGTCTAAGTGCATTTTGTAATATCAAGTAAACTCTTTCTATCAAATCTTAGGATTTCATCATAACAAACTCATCAGAATAAGCTGAACTTCACAAATAACTGATCAAGATGTCCTGTTTTAACACTTTGAAACATGTGTGAATGATCTATCTATGATAAATGGGAAAAAATCCATTTTACGTTCGTTTTTTCTATAATGTATAATTAACAGTCCATCTATTCCCTTTGATGTTTTCCATTCCACGAACACATCTTTGAAAATACATCATTCACTGTCTATTTCCAGGTACTATCAATGTTTTCATATGTAGATGGTTAATTGAAGGAAAATTAATAAAATAAACAAAAATAAGTCCAAATCTGTTCTTTTTTCCACATGTTCTCATGTTTTGAAATTGGATTTTGAGCCAAACTCTAAGGTTCTTTTTTAATTCACAATTAAGTGAACTAGGTTCTTTTTCCAAATCATGGTATACAATTATGTATTTGAATATAATCATAAATTCATGTTTTAACGATATGAGAATGATAAATGAACAATAAAAATGTCCCCCCTTTTATATTTTACTGGTAATGATAAGTGATGTAATGACAGGTATATCAGACTTGTTCTCAAGTATTTTCTAATATGCAGGAGTCGTTTTTATATTACTTAGCATTCAGTTATCATTATTTTTTATATTAGATTACAATTTGTTATATCTCTTCCGCACCCCCCCCCCCCTCCTTGTCCACCGCTATATTGTTTTGTTTCAATAGTGAAACTCCAAGCAGTTGCTGAGGCTCTGACTCAATGGAAATACCTTGTTGAAAGATTAATGTGATGTGGAGATGGGGTACCATACGGTTTAATTTTGTTTTGCAGAAAAAAAACAACCCAGAATCGTGAGAGAGATATTGTTTGAGTACATTATAATGTAAATCTTATATAGTTAAGGAAAAATTAGATGTATAGTAATCATATATTTGCTATTCTTGCAACCCTTTCCCCAATTTACCCCCTCTTCCTTCTGGAACCCTATGGGATTTTTGTTGTCTTCAACTTCTGCCCTACGTTGCAGTGTTTGTCGCATAAGCAATATTTGCAAAGTTGAATTTCAATTTTGAAAACTTTATGTTTACAATATAATTTTCTGAATTGTCATATCTGAAATTGTTTGATTTTATCTTTGATAACATTTGCAAGTTGAATATTTTTAGCTTGTGTTTTTTTATATTAGAAATTCTATCGTTTTTCTGTCTTCTAGTCCTAATTGCAGATATTCATTGGATTTGGATTTAACCCTCTCATCTGAAGTAAGTTTTCTTTTTTACTTGATTTTAATGTGCATATGTTTCCTTTTCATTATTATCAAACACCTCTTTCATATGTACAAACATATATAAACACGATTTAATTGAAGGATTCTGTGTACTAGAGAGAGAGAGAGAGAGAGAGAGAGAGAGAGAGAGAGAGAGAGAGACAGAGAGAGAGAGAGAGACAGACAGACAGACAGACAGACAGACAGACAGAGGATTTACATTTGTTTTACCACAGATATTGGACAGCACCCGATTAATATCAAGTAATATCTCTCTCTCTCTCTCTCTCTCTCTCATAAAAATCTCTCTCCCCCGCTGTGTGTGCCAGATTTGTTCTCTCTCTCTCTCTGAGATATTTTTCTGTCTGTCTGTCTGTATGTCTCTCTCTTCTCTCTCTCTCTCTCTCTCTGTCTCTCTCTCTTTGTCTGTCTGTCTGTCTGTCTGTCTGTCTGTCTCTCTCTCTCTCTCTCTCTCTCTCTCTCTCTCTCTCTCTCTCTCTCTCTCTCTCTCTCTCTCTCTCTCTCTCTCTCTCTCTCTTCAGAATATTTTACAATATTTTACAGTATGTACTTTATTCTCTATAGAAGGATGGCTGGAGAAAACCCGAGACGTTTTGATTTGAGAAGTAAGAAGACACCTGAGGTAATAGTCATAAATTGTGATTTACTCAATGCCACAAAACAAGCCTTTGCTAATTATAGCCATAACGCCTATACTAAAATCAAAATGTAAAAAAGGGCTCAATAAAAGATATACGGTAACTGATTTAAAAGATTTACACATCCAAACAAAAGCTAAAATGATATATTTTTGTGCGCCTTGTACTTATTTCACTGAAAGGTTAAAAATTATTCGATACCCAATTAAATAAATTCAAAGCCCAGATTCATTCCATCTCTCCCAATTAGCTCTTTAGCTCTCTCTCTCTCTCTCTCTCTCTCTCTCTCTCTCTCTCTCTCTCTCTCTCTCTCTCTCTCTCTCTCTCTCTCTTACGAGTTTTATTTAATTATGACGTGATGTTTAGAAGCACACTAGCTTACTTCAATTTGATCAAATTTATTAGAACATGTATTAGACATCTTAAATTTTCTTATGATCTATAAAATGAAAAATAGGTATGTATTTGCACTAAAAACAAATTGTGTCAGTTGCAATAGATGAATATGTTTCTACTACAGTTCATTCATAAATTTCCAATTAGGCAGGAAATGGATATTGGAGTTGGAGCCTTTATCACATTATCGTCTAACCATGTTGTGTACATATGGGAAATATCAGTGAAGTCCTCACATAGTCTGTTGTCAGTGTACGTCTCCAATTTCATGTCACGTATACGTAGATTATGGTGGTTGGTCTTTTGTCAGTGCAATGATCATGTATGATGTATATCAAACAATTAATTCTTTTTATACAGAATATTGTGATAAAATGCATAGAATGTGTGGGGGGAGGGGGGGGGGGGTACCCACATTTCTGTGAAAATGGAGTGTTTGGTATTGGAGCCTTCAGCTTAAAATTCGCTAAAAATAATGTGGGAATCCCCTCCCCCAAATCTGTTTGCGTTGAGAACCCGGACTGGGTCGTTTTGCTGTGACACAAATATTTTATCCTGCACATTCACCGAGATGCTGTAAAACACATTTGTGTCAGCTCGGTGTGGACGTTTCTGATGTACAGACACTGATAAGTTGAATCAAAATGCACATTAACTTCTCTAGTTACACATAATGTGAGTTGCGCCACGTTTCTCTTAATACACGTTTTATCAAAGGTAAATAATTTTGCTTTCTTATAGTGCCATCAAAATTATTTGTTCCAGTGTCTGTATCAGTGATAACACTACGAATGGATTTTGTACTCATAACCATCAGGCACAAAGCATGAGGGAGGGGTCAGCCCCCCTCCCCCTCTTTTTCTCGCAGCAAACATAGTTTTTCTTAAATTTACAAGTATCAGGAAGCTGCCGCCCCCGCCCTCACATTTTTGGTAGAGTTTAAGGAATTGAAATGAAATAAGGAAACATTTTAAAATTTGGGGGAAATTTTTTTTTGGCCTAGGTAAGATTTTCTGGTATCAGGAGAAAACGTACCCAGGAGAAAACGTACCCAATCTCTACTTATATAGAGTTTTATAGATATATGAATTTAATACTTTATAATTGTAAAGGGGTTGGACATATTAAATAATTTTCAAATGCTACTTTTATGCATATATCAATGCATAGAAATATATTCATTTTTGAAATGAAATAAGGAAACATTTTAAAATTTGGGGGAAATTTTTTTTTGGCCTAGGTAAGATTTTCTGGTATCAGGAGAAAACGTACCCAGGAGAAAACGTACCCAATCTCTACTTATATAGAGTTTTATAGATATATGAATTTAATACTTTATAATTGTAAAGGGGTTGGACATATTAAATAATTTTCAAATGCTACTTTTATGCATATATCAATGCATAGAAATATATTCATTTTATGAATAATATCTTTATAATAATTGTAGCAACTTTTATTTGAGTACGTAATAATTACCTGTCATAAAGTGTTATCAGTCTACTTCTTTTAATTATCCATTTATCGGTAGCCTTACCAATTTGAGTTTCTCTATGCGAGATCCCCTGATTTTAATTATAGTGATAATCAATTAAATACCTGAGCAGTTAATTTATTAAATATGTAATATTATGTATTGCCTCCCCGCGCAGGAGGTAGAAATATTCACACTCCACACATTATACATGTCAGTGGCTTCGGAAGCAAATTGACTGTTCAATGCTACATTTCGTAGTAGTTTCCATACATATGAATCAAACAAATATTTAAAAGACTTCAGTAGACTTGGTTTTATTAAGCAACTTTCAGTTTGTTCTATAGATAAATTTCAAAAAAATGTTTAAAGTAACGCGATATCGACTTCTTGACATACTCATCATTTAGTTCTCCAAATGAGATTGCAATAAAAACTTATCATTTAACGGTTTCGTTTATGGTGTATTAATTGTCGACTAATTAAACTGCTCAGGCCATGTTCGTGTATGTGTATGTTACAAATTATTGTCTTAATAATTTAAGTACGTGACTATGCATTTAAAAACAACAACAACAAATGATACAAATGTTCATTGTATATTTTATTTTGTTTCATTTAAGAATATCAATGAAAACCATTATTTATTATTTTGGAGAAAACGTACCCGGGTACGTTTTCTCCTGGAGAAAACGTACCCTATAAATTGGGTACGTTTTCTCCTGGGTACGTTTTCTCCAGCATTCGATTTTCTTTGGGGTATACTACGCCCCCCCCCCCCACCCCCCTCCCCCCCCCGGCCGATTAGGCATGATTTTGGGAATAGGCTTTTTTTTGGCTGGTCAAGATTTCTGATGATTAGTCTAGCCTTCCCCCTCAATTTTCAATTCACTTCCGACGCCACTGGTACTATTACAGTCCAATAAATTAAAATGATGTATTGTTGAGGCTCCAGCGGGTTTGAATTTTTATTCTTAATATTTTAATTTTCAATTGAACAATTGCTAAAAATCATATAAATATCAGTAACAAGGAATCATTCTTTGAATATTATGAGATGATTATTTCGGTCGGGGCGTGATCAAATCTATCATAAATCCCTTCGGGCCCCCACCCCGTGACCCCCTTTAGATCCCTCTTTTTGTTTAAGATGTGATGTCCATAACCCGGATAAACATTAATTTTATGACTGTTTTAAATTTCATTTTTCAAAATCAAATCTTCTTATGTATAATATTTAATTAACGTAGTAAAATAGGCGATAAAAATGCCGAAATCGCACGTTCCGTAAAAGCTGAAGGCACGAATTGTATAGACACCACTTTATAGAAAGAAGACGAGGCGCGTGAAAGCGAACAGTAGACCTTAGTGAGTTAAACCGTAAAATATGGGATTTATTCGATCACCACTGATAAATGTGATACAGGAAAACTTTATTACTAGGCCGAATATAAAGCATTGATATTTATGGATGATATCTGAATCATGCTCAAAAGGTAAATTTATGTATATAAATAGTTTATCGCTCGACCCACAGGCACCTGAATTTTTATCAGGCGCTTTTAAAATACAAAATAAAAAAAATTCTATCCCTACCATAAAAAGCAGGTGCCTGTGCTCGACCGAGCCGTTGAAACAATTCCTCGTGAAACATATACCATGTATACTGGGCCCACACTGTGGCCACAGGGCTTTTGTGTTCGACAATTTAATTTGTCTGTCCGAAGTAGACAAGGCCTATTCAACAAATTTGGGCACGCAGTGCCTGTGACCTGCAAATGTGTTCTGCCCTTGAGCTTTGGTCATTTTTGCATGGGCCTCTGCATTTTTATCAATAAGCCATAATATGTATGGCAAGAGAGATTTATTATTTTCTTAGAAGGGGTATCAACAGTGTCAGATTGCTCTTAGGAATTGCAGTCAGAGTTATTTGCCCCTATTTAACGTGATTGTGACAGAGTTCATGTCGGTTTAGTATTATTGTAGCAGGTCAGTGCCGGCCCGTATAGGTTTTTATCAGTACTTCGCGTTGTGTTTATTTTTTGTTTTGTGACTGAATTTGACCTCTACATTAAGAATTAAACTTTACTAAATTATAGATAAGGTATGAAAAAGACTTTACTAACCAGATATAATAAACCAAACTCAAAGTAAATGAAAACCAAGATTAACAACCCTTTATAAATTTATTATAACAAAAAAAGAACACAACTCAAAAGCAAGTACTTAAAATCCCCCAACCTAAAACCTAACTTTAACAGAGACCTCAAATAGACAGACGAGGACTCAGGAGAAAAGTAGCTAGCGAAACCAGCCGTCTCCTTCCCTCTCTCTCTCAGGAGAAAAGTAGCTAGCGAAACCAGCCGTCTCCCTCATCAAATAAGGACTTACACAGCTTTATATATGGGACAGAACAATAGACAACTGTCATTAACGTTATTGGCTATTCTACTACAGTTATTGCCGACATCAAAGAGATGCCGCGGACATTATTCTCCAATATACCACGAACGTCATCAGTAAATTATCAGATCAGAAATACCTATTTGTCTCGCACTGATCATGAAAGTACAAATTCAAACCGTAATTTTTTGTTAAACCATGTCAATTTCACGTGTTAGTTCCAGTCAAAAGGATGTGTATTGCCTCAAATGTTTATTTTTAAGAGACCAATGCGGCTGTTCCTAGGACCTCCCTAACACATTTTCACTGCATGTTTTTACATAAAATATATCACGTGTAGTAGTACTTAATAATCGTATTAAATGCCCTTAAATATTAGGAACATGATTCAAAGATATTTTATAAATAAGTGAAGAGTATTAAAAATCCGAAGAAAACGTCTGTCGTCTGCATGCGATTCCTTTGATCGATACACATGTAAACATTACTAACAAAACCGTTGGGGTTACACGGAACAGCCGTCAAAATGACTTAGATCGTCTCTCTATAGAAGAAACGATCTGTAGAAATACTGGGCTGTTAGTAGAATAGAAATAAAGTTCTTGTTATCGTGAATGTTGCAGGATAACCTCCTCGGTGTCGAAATGTTGTTTGAAATATAAAAGCCTCGGCTAACGCCTCGGCTAACGCCTCGGCTTTTATATTTCAAAACAACATTTCTCGACCTCGGAGGTTATTCTGCAACATTCACGAAAACTCGTACTTTATTTCTTAATCGTATAAAGTGGGCGTTACCAAAGTAATAGAATAAATCGCATCGGGATCGGAATACTAAATAATAACAAATAGAAACGAAATCCCGATCTACCACATTATAATAGATAAAACGTTCTATCGTTAAAATTACAGATGTCCTACGGATCAGGTTTAAAGATAGAATTCATCCCATATACTTGATTCATACTAGGAAATTTAAAAAAATAGTATCAAATAGACAAATACCTACAATGTTGCTCTTTTATAATCCCATTTGCCTTTTACAACATCAAGTTTGAAAATTTTCTGTTTACGGTCACCATGTTGAAGATAAATCCGAGATATTCTGAGTGGGATTTCCAATGGGCAGGCAAATTCAAACATTTATATAAACGAAATGCCTTGGTACGACCCATTAAATGGATATTTTGTGGACTCAATGCATATGCATGATCAAAAAGGTACTAAGTAAAGTAAAAAGAAATATATTTTTCCCCTGTAGGTTACAGCGAAGTACATTGATATTGTTATAAAGTGAAAAATCAAGGTCTAGTATATATTATAAATTCATGAAACTTTGTAGTGTTTTGAACTGCAAGTCTGCAACGATGTCTATATATAGATAATGGGATGAGGTAATGTCAAACATCGAAGACTACGAATATTTAAGAAACTGTTTTTATTACGAGTGTTACCGTTAGTTTTGTAATCAAAGTTTGCTGAATCTTCCTGGAAATAAACATAGGTTGTAAATTTACTTTGTATAAAAACTTTCTTCATGGTTACTCAGTGTGAAACATTCTTTATCTTACTAGGACGAATTTGTCTGCCATTGTTCTATTTTTCCACTAAGCATCCGCCTGCATTGCCTTTCCTTTTCAGTACATCTAAATTTATAAGTGATCATTCGTTCGCATTTCAAAATATTTAATGCTCGTATTCTCGGACTCCATGCTAGGAAATTTAGTTGGTTAGATTCGTCATTCTTATACATGTACATATTGTCGACAGCACGCGGCCAAAGAAATTTTCACAATCGTTTTATAAAACGCTTTAAAGTTATACCGATATAGGATATACATGTAATTTTTTTTGTAATCCCCATGTAGTATAGATTCAAGTCTATTAAAATCATGATCCCGGGGATATGGTGGGGTAAATACAATGGTGGTGGCCCGGGGGTCAAATTTTTACATAGGAAAGAAAAATCTTTAAAAATCTTCTTCTCGGAAAATGATCAGCCAGAAAAGCAATTACTTGTGTTGGAGCATTCAGAGAGGGAGGGTAAGATTTTTTTTAGATGGAGGTTTTGTGAGCCTCCTCTATTGTTAGTGGTCAGCTTGCATGTGATGTCTATAATGATTTTGGTGGATTTGACTCGCACCACGTAGCGACAGAATTTGAAATATTTGTGTAGGATTTTTGTTTCATTATCATGATAGAAATATCTTATTTGCAATTACAAAATATACAATAAATAGAACTAAACCTATGGCAATCGTAAACGTATATGTCCATGTGTCAAATTCCCAACAAGTATGAATATACATTAGTTTAAGAATATTGATGATGTTTGAGGTGACACAAGCAATGGTGTATAATCGTAAAATGGTTACATGTATTCATACTTTTTATGCAACATCCTGTCCATGACATCAAATAATGAGGCTTTCACAAGAACCATCTAGTATTGACCGCCAAAATATTAAATAATTATGAGATTCAATAGAAAAACATGGTGTGGTTCTTTAGCTGTCTGTTTTGTATTTTAGGAAGTTTGGAAGTCAGCGTGTTTTTACAAGCTGTTAAGAGTATGAAAAAAGTGTAAAAACAAATGACGGAATATTTCCTTTTAAAAGTGAATTCCGGGGGTACTACAATTATAATAATTTAAGATCTTTTTTTTTCTTTTTGAAATTAGCTTTAAAGAGACATTAAATTAATTCTCCTCATCTTGGTTGTTTTCCCTTTTAAACACAGTTATATAAAATAATAGAAGCCATGCATATACTGAAAGATTGAATCTATTTACTGCAATAATAAGGTCTTAATCGTGTGTTAAAGATTTTTCCAGAATTCAAAATTTATATCTTTAAAATTTTGTTAACACCACAAGTCAAATCTGTAGAAATTCTTAATCTGTTCTCCTCCCTTGCGGAAAACTCACGCTGATATGTTTACAGTGGATGTGCTCAGATGTTGATCAAAAGGCTGAGCTAGCAATATTTACTGTTTGGACCGTCTGAAATGATTAATTTAATGGTAACGTTAAATTAAGAATTTTTCAAATTTTACAGAGCATTATTTTAAAATTTTCATAATTCATAAAAAAACTGTCATTTCATGATATTTGCGCAAAATAAGCTCTAGCTTCTCTTTTATATATAAATATTTCATCTCCATAATTTCTGGAAATGCTAAGGAATATATGAGATCACTCTCTACAATCGAACCATACATTCTGCTAAAGAAACAGAAATTTGCAAGATTGAGATCATAAATGTGCAAATTTTGCTCAGGACGCATTATTTCATTAATAAATTGTGCATCTCAAAGGACGCATCAGATTCAGAAAAACACAAACATGTTTTTCGCTAAGGAATTCCAGAGCATCGTTTGTTCCTTTCCTAACCTACCTACTAGACGTCCAATATGTTCTAAATAAAAAAAACACATTACAAAAGCAAAAATCTTATTGGTCAACACTTAATGATTAGCCAATGAGATTCAATGATATATAACGTTACAGTGGGGAAATTGATGTTGATCACAATGCCAACGAATAAAGCAGATAAAATTCCGCTCGAACCAGGATAAATTAACCAGAGTTTATGAAAAAGAAGACAAGTGGCAGTTATTCCAAAATTAATAACAACAAATAGGTTCATGCTGAAAGGAACACTGAATCAGATCCAGAACATGAAATAAATGATAGTCGCAATAAAAAAGCAGAGATAACTTAGTGTCTCAGTGACGGTACTTAGCCTGTCTCTAAGAATGGTCAATTAGCAATTGAGTTGAAATAAATGTAGCTTGTTTCTTTGTGGAATAAAATTGGACTCATTGTTTTCGGCTTGGGACTCATAGTTATAATTAAGAGGGGTCCTCTGGACCCATAAAGACCATTTTGAAAATGAATCACTGCTGTTTAGGAGTTTTTATTGATTATATCTATCATAAATTTTGTTACATATTGTGAATCCTTAATATTAATCGTAACTAACAAAAAAAAATTCTGTGTTGTAAGATATTTTTTTTGGCGTATTCCTTAAAAGAGCACAAATATGTAAGCAAAGTAGTTTCGATCCAGTAGTATTTGGTATTGCAAAGTCTTAATACTCCAAATTAACCTTCTGTATGTAGTATTTGGTAATGCAAAGTCTTAATACTACTCAAAACCTTCTATACCTTAAAATTTGAAGGAAAAAACGGATACATTTATTTAATTTCCTCTGAAATAATGTCTCTGTCTATCAGTACTTTCAGTACTTTGATTTTTTATAGGTGCCAGTTGCAGAGGCAAGGGAAGAAGCGGACCACTACATCAAGCTGAAGTTAGATAAAGATGGATGTGAAGTAAAGCATATAAATGATATTATTGGTAAGTGTTAGCTATTACATCCTACATATTGAATCTAGTTTTTAGCTCACCTGAGCTGAAAGCTCAAGTGAGCTATTCTGATCACATTTTGTCCGTCGTCCATTCGTCCGTCCATTTGTCTGCCCGTCTGTAAACTTTTTACATTTTGAACTTCTCTTAAACCGCTTGGCGAATTTCAACCAAATTTGGCACAAAACATCCTTATGGGAAGGCAAATGTAAATTGCAGAAATGAAAGACTGATCTTTATTTAAAGCAGAGAAAACCTCAAAATTGTAGAAAAAGGGGGGGGGGGTGCATTTTAAAAAATCTTCTCAGGAACTACTGTGTCAAATACATCGTAATTTAGCATAAAGGATATTTATGGAAAGGAAAATGTAAATTGCAAAAATTATGGGCTCATTATGTTTCAAATCTGTGTTTTACGAAAATAATAATAAAGGAAAGGCGTGTATCAATCAGTTTATAACTTCTGGTTCCGTATTCCATATAAGTCTTGGTAAAATGGGTAGGTAAACCTGGGCCGGTACAAAATAAAAGCCGAGGCAGTTGGAGATTTTTCAATTTACGTCGATAATAATTAACCAATGCCATTGAAATATTCAGTATACGTTACAGACCGGTATATTGATAGACAACAATGCGTATTTCCAAGTTGGTAAAATGGGTAGGCAAACCCAGGTCGACATTTTACGGGTTTGTGGACTTATTTAAGAAGAAACTTAATAATTCATGTTTAATTCCATACTTCTAAGGCTGTTTAAAATTAATTCTACGTTTAATGTCACATGAAAATTTAAGATCAATTCTATGTAAGAATCAATGATTTATAAAAGGGTCTGGCCACGCATAGTCACCAATTTTCCTTATATTTCATTCATGGACACACCTAGGTGTAAAACGCAAAAATCCACTAAAAGTTGGTTGCTGGGGGTAACCGTTGCCATGGTAATCGAGGCTAAAGATGGGAAAATAGCAAAACTTACCTACTTTGAAGCCATATTAGAAGGTTTTGCCCACTAATGTAAACTATCAAAGACATAAAACAGCCTTTGTCCTATTTTCAATTATTTAATTATATATGAAAATTGATGGAGAAACCAATACTTTTAAAATGTTACCATGGAAACCGTTACAATTTTTTGAAATCAGTTTTCTGCGTTTTTTTAATAAGCCCAAATGGGAAACTGTTAAATTTTTACATCCATATCAACGTCCATGCAATATATATGTTATCATGAAAATTGACATCCGTTGCTAGGGCAACAAGGCCAAAAATTAAGAAAAACTGAGAAATTGAAGATTATTTTCATATGCTTTCATTCCTGATTTAAGAATTTATTTGCAATTGTTTTAGTTGGAATTTGTAAAAATATATCTAAATTTTCATTATACACCACAAAAACCTTTGTTATGCAACAGAGAAGTGTTGTTGCTATGGAAAATTAAGTTGCGTAAAAAATCACACAGAAATTCTTACTTTTTGAAAAGTCCATAGAAACGGCAGTTATTTTTTTAAAATTTCAAATTTTTTACAAGTGTCATTAAAGTTAAGGACATACTTTATTTTTTCTCACCATTTGATTTTATATATTTATTCATTATAAGTAAATAATATCCATTTAAAGATGCCTACAAATATTATAATTTTCCTTATTTTTAAGCTTGTTACCATAGCAACGGTTCTTAATTTTCATTTTTAAATTTTTAATTGCACAATCATAATAGTGTTTACCAAAAAATCAAGATTTGCACTTTTTATTCAAATTAGATGAGGAAAACAGATTTCAAAATTTCTGTATAGTAACCATGGAAACGCTCTTGAAATACTATCAAATTGTCAAGTATGAAGAAAATCCGTGACCATGCGTGGCCACCGAATTTTGATTCTTACATAGAAAACCTACGAGGGAGGGAGGAAAAAAATAAACAAAAATTTCAAACAAATGTGCATTTATTTAAAAGTCACCCATTCAGTTACGAATACATCAACACTGTCATATATAATACATATGGTAGGATTCAGTCCATGTTAATTCTTGCATTTTCCAAGCAAATTCTTTTGTGTAATTTGGGTTTATGTCCTTTCTGTGAGTACATCATGTATACTGGACGAGAAGTGGAGTGACTTGCAAGCACATCAAGTGGTATATCCAATGAATTGCCCCCAAAATTAAAGTTTTATAAAGCGCTTTAAAAATAAGGATGAAGATAGTTAGAATCATATTAAAAATATGGGTGCAAAAGGTTATAATCACCAGCGTGACGTCATAATGTAGGAATGACGTCATGAAGATTGTCTAATTCTGATAAATTGATGTTTTGAGGCAAAATATGGGTGTTTTTCGATGATTTTTCGACCGGGAAACATTGAGCGCAGGCTTGCTCAAGTACCATTTTTTAGTATAATGTGTATAATTATCTGAAGAAAAACATATGTTAAAATCTTACTTGAGCAGACCTGCGCTCTATACTTCCGAATGCATAATATAAAGCAAAAATGAGAATATTTTCATCCGTTTGCAAATTTGCGGGAATAAGGTCATAAAGTTGACGTCATAGATAAATAGCCAATGAGCAATGGTGGTTTAAATCAAGATTAAAGTGAGAGGCGTCCACTGTACAATGATTTATGAAGATTTGATTTTAATACGACACTATTTGAAAATTGGTTAAAATTGGGGGCAGATATTAGACCATACCGCACATAGTCCTTTCCTTTTGTGGAAAAAGTTGCATGTGACTCACAAGTAATCTACAATCAAAATAATGACATTATTTCATACATTATCATAATGACATATTTTAAAATTTATCATATCAGAGCTGTGTTGTCAGATTCACTGTATCTACTACTAAGAACTTAAGACAGTGTTCTTGAAATAACTGCCACCCTACAAGTGTATTCCACTTCTTCTTTCCTATTATTATTCCTTATTAAAACTGTTTTTATTTAAAATGTAGATATATTTCAAATGTAAGGGATTTTCAGTCTTTATCATGTGAGAACTCTTATCAGTAAATTACGCTCAGCCTGACTTAATGCATATATAATGTTTTGGCTCAATCAAATTTCTTTTTTGGCTTTCACTTCAAGATATTGCATCCATAACTGTCTTATTTAACATCAAATATTGTTAGTTTGAACACTAAAAGTATGACTTAAGTTTATGAGAAAAGGTATAATTTTTTAAGTCTTTTGAATACATGTTTATCTTTTCAGTACAGTTGTTGGTACATTAAGAAGTTGCTTAAGCTTTTCCCATCTTAAAAAAAATGCAAAAATCGTGACTTCAAAGTACACATTTTGATTTTTTTAATAAGATGGGTAGTAATTTCAGTTGTTGATGGACTACTTTAAAAAAATATATAAAACAAACCTCGTTCTTGGGCAAAAGTTGGTTCAGCATGGTTCAGGCTCTGTGACTTGACAACCGACATCATATAAGCTTGAAATAAGATTTTTACTGTCAACTTTGATCATGTCTTGATCCATCATTTTCGTTTTTAAATGTTTTTTACTTTGATAGTGGCGTAGAATCTCATTTTCTTTGTATTATGAATAACGAATACTTTGATGCTGTTTTTGAGCATATTTTTCTCTCATACCGGATGTATAATTATGTCGCTAAATGAAAACCCGAATCCGGAACGACTTTTACAAATCCAGTTTTGTTTGTTTTTTTCAAAACGACAATTTCGCCGAAACCTACTTGCGCGGGTTACGTTAAACGTAGAATTAATTTTGAACAGCCTAAAATGAGGTTCTTTATTTAAAGCAGCCAGGGTCGAGGTATGATAAACGGGTCGATCTGCCAAAGATGAATTTGTTTGTTGTGCAACAACTGTTTGCATGCAAAGAGAATCTTTGAAACATGCAAAATACAGAGACCTATGAAGTAAATTGAGGTTAAATATTTCAATGCGTTGACAGTTTTGATTTTCGTTTCGGTTTCATTATTTATGTTTTGTAACCTGGGAACTATCTCCTGTATATTTAGCTCACCGTGACAAAGTCAAGGGGAGCTTATGCTGTACCCCCTGAGTCGGTTCGGTGGCGGCATCTGGACCTGGTTAAAGCTTTTGTTGCAGGTCCTGTATCTAAGTTATTACTTGTCCTTTCTTCACCAAACTTGCATGAATGATGCATCTGGACCTACTTATGGACTTGAAAGAGTTGGATGCTGAATCTGAATCCTTAATTTCAGATGCTGGAGGAGGTTAAGGGTTTTGAAGCAGGTTAAAGTTTTTGGTGCAGGTGCCCTTTGATACCAATATCTACTTCCGGTCCTAACTTCACCAAATTCACTGATGGTGTGTCTTATGATACTGATGCACAAGACAGGCTTGAATGCTGAATCTGAGCCATAGATTTCGGATGCTGGAGGAGGTTTAGGTTTTTAGAGCTGGTTAAAGTTTTTGGAGCAGGTGCCCTCTGATGAATATATCTTAGTTATTACTGGTCCTAATGTAATAAAAAATTGCATGGATGTTGTGTCTTATGATAATGATGAACCAAACAGGATTTAATGCTGAATCTTAGCCATAGGTTTCGGATGCTGGAGGAGGTTGAGGTTTATAGAGCTGGTTAAATTTTTTGAAGCAGGTGCACTCTGACTCTTAGTTACTACTGGTGTTAACTTGATATATGAATTATATATTATGATGTTATAAGTCAAGCATGGTTTCATAAAACAATGTTGTATTATGAATTAATTCGGGTTTGGTTACGCACTATCAACACGAATTTACTAAGTGATTCGTTAAAGGTGACCTCACTGTATTATGGTGTCATGTGTATATACAAAGGTATGAATCCTGTGACTAAAACACAGCCTGGGGGCACGTAGTGTACACCGTTACACTTCATTGCATTAACTGTGTTTTTAGCTCACCTGAGCTGAAAGCTCAAGTGAGCTTTTCTGATCAAAATTTGTCCGTTGTCTGTCGGTGTTGGCGTTGGTGTTGTTGTAAACTTTTCACATTTTCATCTTCTTCTCAAGAACCACTGGGCAGATTTCAACCAAACTTGGCCCAAAGCATCACTAGGTGAAGGGAATTCAAGTTTGTTCAAATGAAGGGCCACACCCTCTTTCAAGGGGGAGATAATTAAAATATATTGAAAATTTGTTGGTATTTTTCAAAAATCTTATTCTTAAAAACTATAAGGCCAGAAAAGCTGTAACTTGTACTGAAGCATCCTCAGATAGTGTAGATTCAAGTTTGTTCAAATCATGGTCCCTGGGGGTAGGGTGGGGCCACAATGGGGGGGGGGGGGAGGGTCAAATGTTTGCATAGAAGAAATATTTAGAGAAAATCTTTAAAAATCTTCTTCTCAAAAACTATTTGGCTAGAAAAGCATCATTCTTCAGATAGTGTAGACTCAATTAAGTTTGTTCAATCATGGGCTTGGGATAGGGTGGGGCCACAATGGGGGGTTCAAATTTTTACATTGGAATATATAGAGAAAATCTTTAAAAATCTTCTCCAAAACTATTTTGCCAGAAAAGCTCAAATTGGAGTGGAAGCATCTTCAGATAGTGTAGATTCAAGTTTGTTCAAATCATGGTCCTTGGGAGTAGGGTGGGGCCACAATGGGGGGGGGGGGAGGGTCAAATGTTTGCATAGAAATATTTAGAGAAAATCTTTAAAAATCTTCTTCTCAAAAACTATTTGGCCAGAAAAGCATCTTCAGATAGTGTAGACTCAAGTTTGTTCAAACATGTTCCCTGGGGGTAGGATGGGACCACAATGGGGGGATGGATTTTTAGCTCACCTGAGCCAAAGGCTCAAGTGAGCTTTTCTGATCACAATTTGTCCGTTGTCTGTCGTTGTCGTCGTTGTCGTTGTCGTTGTTGTCGTTGTTAACTTTTCACATTTTCATTTTCTTCTCAAGAACCACTGGGCAGATTTCAACCAAATTTGGCACAAAGCACCACTAGGTGAAGGGGATTCAAGTTTGTTCAAATGAAGGGCCACGCCCTCTTTAAAGGGGAGATAATTGAGAATTATTGAAAATTTGTTGGTATTTTTCAAAAATCTTCTTCTCAAAAACTATTTAGCCTGAAAAGCTAAAACTTGTGTGGAGGCATCCTCAGGTAGTGTAGATTCAAGTTTGTTCAAATCATGGTCCCCGGGGGTAGGGAGGGGCCACAATTGGGGGATCAAGTTTTACATAGGAATATATAGAGAAAATCTTTAAAAATCTTCTTCTCAAAAACTATTGGGCCAGAAAAGATCAAATTAAAATGGGAGCATCCACAGGTAGTGTAGATTCAAATTTGTTCAAATCATGGTCCCCGGGGGTATGGTGGAGCCACAATTGGGGGATCAAGTTTTACATACGATTATATAGAGAAAATTTTTAAAAATCTTCTCCTCAAAAGATTTTTAGGCCAGGAAAGCTCAAATTTGAGTGGATGCATCCTCAGATAGTGTACATTTAAGTTTGTTCAAATCATGGTCCCCGGGGGTAGGGTGGGGCCACAATAGGGGGATGAATTTTTACATAGGAATATATAGAGAAAATCTTTAAAAATCTTCTTCTCAAAAACTATTAAACCAGAAAAGCTCAAATTATAATGGAATCATCTTCAGGTAGTGTAGATTCAAGCTTGTACAAATCATGGTCCCCGGGGATAGGGTGGGGCCAAAATGGGGGGATCAAGTTTTACATAGGAATATATAGAGAAAATCTATAAAAATCTTCTTCTCAAAAACAATTTGGCCAGAAAAGATCAAATTAAAATGGAAGCATCCTCAGGTAGTGTAGATTCAAGTTTGTTCAAATCATGGTCCCTGGGGGTAGGGCGGGGCCACAATGGGGGATACATTTTTATACATAGATAAAAATCTCTTAAAAATCTTCTTCTCAAAACTATTAGGCCAGGAAAGCCCAAATCTGAGTTTGATGAAACCACGATACCCTAGAAAAAAGTGGGGCCACAAAATGGGGGGGGGGGGGGTATATAGGAATAGAGAAAAATCTTCTTACAGGTACAACAACAAAAGGGGCTTGGTATTTACCAAAAGAAAGAGGTGGATAAAAATTGGCAGATTTTTAATTTTGTTTTAGCAAGATCTACTGTACTTAGTTGTCAAGATATTTTGATACTGTAATGCTAATTTGATCAGAATTATGGCAATTGTTGCTCAGGTGAGCAATGTGGCCCCTGGGCCTCTTGTTACATATGTAACCGAGCAGTAAGGAATTCCAAAAGACAGCCATTTTGTTTAACAGATTTATTAAACGTTTTAAAGCATTGACCTATAAATAAAGAAAAATACATTAGACAAAATACAATTTTACATGTACATTCAATATGTTTTAGTTTCGATATTTAGTTCATAAAAATGCAACCGTTACTTCAGTATTCATTTACCGTATTTCACGGTCGATATGGTTTATAGTGCGAAGGAGCCCGTTTTTAGCAAAAAAAAAAGAAAGTATAAATAGGTCGACTTCGATGAATTGGTCGAAAAATTACCGCTAGTTTGAATGAATAAAAATAGCAGTGTTTTAAATCAACAACGTTATCATAGTAGCACTCTTATACAGGTTAACAATTTTAATAGAAGGTTAATAAAAAAATGAATTATTTAAATTTACGCATTGTAATAAAATGCGTGAATTTGCACCATGATTTTCAACCCATTTTACTCAGTACGTTTGTTATACCCGGTAGAGTGTTTACACTATTTGATCAAGGTGCTTAAGTTCACTTCCCTGTCACGTGTTCAAACTGCCCGGAGGCATAATAGTATATGCAACCTTGTGTCATTGTTGTAAGGTATTAATTAGTTAACCGGGGTGGGGCGGGTTTTTATTTCATTTTCATTATGTTACCGGCCACTATCGGCATTATAATTATTCGTCAAGACTTTTAGTCAGTATAACTTTTAAACTTTTACTCAGGTATCGTACCACATGAAGTACGTAATCTTGGTAATCGTGCAACTTTTTACTGTGTATATACACATGGATCAACCTCTGAACTTATCAAAGCCGGCCTGCGGGCATGATTAGCACGTGCGTATAGCTCGACTGTGTATAAATAGGTACACTGATTATCTCCCAGACTGAATTCAGACACTCATATACTAAGTTTTAGTATCAAATGGAAATAAACACACAAATCTTAGTTAACAATATTTTTATTTTCAAGCATCATCAGTTAAAAGCAATAAATAGTAATAAATAAATAGCACAAAATTAAAAAAAGTCTTGTTCTCTGTGTACAACATGTGAAGTTCACAATTTTAAAAATGGGGGGTAAACCGTGTAGAGGGCTGGGCTGCCATGTTTCCACCGTTGTCTTCTGCATAGGTGATTACTTCTAACTTGAAGCCGGCTGTAAAGGATCGTCTGGACTGCACTGGAGGCATGGTGACTTTGATGCCCCCTACATGGTTTACCCCCCATTTTAAAGGCTCCATCGGATTGAAATTTCTCACTGTCGTTAGAAAACAAAACAAGTTCTGATTGGGAGCTTTTGTTTTCTAATCACATCGCCGATTGGTTTTCTTAAAACAACAATTGATTTGTCACCTTTACTCTGATTGCAGGGTTTAATTTGTAAACAAACATTTCATTGGAAATTTATTTTGATAATTTATTGGCTGATCGGGAAAACATTTTCAATCCTACAATTTATTATACCGGTAAATAAATAAAAACAGAGTTAACAAAAAAGTTAATAAACTTTATCATTCTTTAACCGTAATACCTTAATGAATCCATTATAAGTGTAGTCCCTGTTTTTGGTCGTTATTTCAACAAATATACAAGTATACCTGGATTAGATTTCGAATTTAAAAAACTGAAAATAAATGACAAAAAAAAAATCCAAGTTTATTCCGTAATTACATTTTGTACGGTTCTCATTTTACTTTTACCAACCGACATCGATTTCCTGTTTATCGTAAGCAGATTGTAACATTCGTGTTAGTTATTGCAAAAGCCTTTCTATCATACTTTGCAATTAAAAAAGAAATTTATGAAGGAAACAGATTAATTCACATTAGGTTTGTCATGATGTATTACTACATTATAATTATACCGGTAATAATGAAAAGTCATACGATAGATATTGAATGGTGTTTGACGAAACTTTGATTTTTTAAATAGTTTTTAATAGGTAAATTTGCCTCAACTTTTGAAATTTTTTATATCAAATTAAAAAAAACCCATTAAATAGGGCGAAACGATGAATAGGACAAGGTCCACATGGGAAGGGAAAAAAGTATCGACCTAAATTCCGTGAAATACGGTATATGGTAAAACATGTTTTGTAGCAATTTAATATTAGAACTTACAAGCAAGTTTCAGAAATTACAATGGCAAGATAAACTGCAAAAATATGATAAAGTATAACCCTTGCAATTAAAATAATATGCCCTAATCACTATCATGGTGGTAAAGAAATATATAACTAAATATAAGATTAACCTACCACAAGATGCAGCTGATATACACTGGATTGTCCGACATCGTTGAAAATGAAATACTGCCCAATTGGACTTAGGTTGAACGGTTACTTATACTATTAAAAAATCAAATTTATTGGATAATAATATGAACCAATGAAATTAAAGAACCATACGCGCGCAATAAAACTTTGCATGAATAATATTTAAGAATGTACTGCACGCAACGAAAATAGAAAATCCAAAAATTAATAAATACATATGAAATAGATAGTAATAAATCTGTTCTACCACACATAGGAATATGATTAGATTCAAGTCTGTTTAAATCATGGTCCCCAGGGGTAGGGCAGGGTAGCAATGGGGGGGGGGTGTATTTTGACATAGGAATATATAGAGAAAATCTTTAGAAATATTCTATAATAGTTCTTAGTCCAAAAAGCAGTAACTTGTGTAATAGAAAAAAATCTTCTTACAGGTACAACAACAAAAGGGGCATGGTATTTGCCATAAATATATGTGGATAAAAATTGGTAGATTTTTTTTAAAAATTTGAGCAAGATCTACTGTACTTAGTTGTCAAGATATTTTGATTTTGATACTGTATTGCTAATTTGATCAGAGTTAGGGATATTGTTGCTCAGGTGAGCGATGTGGCCCCTGAGCCTCTTGTTAACAGTACAAGTTTTCTGCATAACGGCAAGTCACTTTTTAATTAATTACTGTATTTTTCCGACGATTAGTCGGTATTTTTTTTCTCTGAAGCAGAGCACCCGATTTATCGTCTTGTTCGACTTGTCGTAGGCTCGAGGTAAGAAAATTGTCAAAAATAGCATTTAAAATCTTGGTTTTAATCATCTTGAGTTGGCTGTGTGATTGAAAATTACGTTGTTGAATTCACTGTTCATCTTTAATAATTATCAGTTCACTCATCTGTTAACACTTAAATACATAATAATAACAATGTTCAGTTATTAAAAAATGTTACATTGTCTTTAATCAATTAAAAGTTTTACCGTTCCGTTTTTATGAACACATCGTCACATGGTTCTATGTATCACTAGTAGGAAGATAACATTGCGCAGTAAAATTGAAACCAAATTTGAATGGAAGAAAATATTGCAGTAGGTACGGGGGATGTTTTTTAAATTTAATTATTTTATTAGTGAAGAGTTGTTAGTGGAAAGTATAAATCAGAAATATTTTATGGTCTGATGCAAATTCAATCTTAAAATACGTAATCGGCAATTATCAATACTACTGTTTATACAATAGGCTGACACAAGTTGTGTTAATAATCTTGCCCTAAGGCTGAGATCTTTATGGCAATTTCACTCCTTGTGTATATAAAGAGTACCGTTATAAGAGTGGTTATAGTTCATTGATTAATTATTGTCCAATTTTTGATTATTGTTAGGTAAATTTTTTTTGGAAACGTATGTATGTCGTATATCGTCATTATTAAGTTGTACAAATGATAGATCTATTTCTAACAGTGTCTATGTAAAACAATAGTGTGTAACTGCATTACTGGATACAAAGTCAAACAAGTTTCATCAAATCATATAGTAATTGCTAAGCTTTCTGCACTTGAGATCCCCCTTTGAAGTCCGACACGAGACAGGTGCATACCAATGACACCGGAAATTGTTAAACAAACATTGACCACGCGCCGAGTCAACAGGTGGCTGGTTACGTAATGGCGAATACACTGGCGATAGTCAGAGTGGATAATTATTTTAATGCTTGGGAATAAAATATTTCTGACAAAGTAAGTTTAGTTTTGCATAACACACGATATCGGGAATTGTTTAAAATGCAAGCGACTTTGTAGATGTTGCCGGTATTTGAAAATATGATGCATAAGTATAAACCGTAATTGTTTAACTGTTAATCATTGATAATAATTGGTAGCAATATCGGGGACATCGTGGCATCATACACTGATAATGTAACTGCAGTTTTATACGTCATTTTGAAGTGATAAGATCGACATATGGTCTGAATCGACGTATCGTAGGATTTTGTTAAAATTTTGGCCAAAAATGAGCAATTCGAAGAGTCGTCCGCATCGACGAGTCGTCGGGAAAATACAGTAATGGAAAAGAACACAAATTAAATATTTTCTGTGCTGTATTTCATTTCCCATTCATAGCAATTACAGGGGATAAACTGTATTTGAATATGAAACCACGTGTTGAGCTAATGGACGCCATACCACGTATAAACAAATAGCTTTCAAAGTTATATAATAACTTGATTAATTGAAATTATAAAGCAATGAGGTATTAATAAAATATAAAAGGTTTGGTTAAATATTATCCTTAGTTCTATCAGACAGAACCACGGAGGTTGGTGTTGCAATTGAATTTACACTATGTAAAATTACGATACGTAACGATATACCGACGAATAAGGAAGAGACCAATTAGCCACAAAACACAGATATATTTTTTAAAATTGCTGAAAATATATGTTAAGCAAATTGAATAACTTTAATTACTCTTTAACTTTCTACATCGATATTATGAAAGTATATACTTGATACGAAGACTTCCTTAATCAGCGGTCATACTTTCACTATAGTAATCATCAATTGAAAATCAGCTAATCATCCAGATCGGCTAGTCTAAAGATTTTTCCTAAATTTTGTCTGAAAATGAGCAATTCGGCCTATGCCCCACATCGACATATGACCCTAACATATCTTTTCATTGAGAAATTATGTCTTGAAACAAGTTATATTTTATTCTGTACCAAAATCAAAGACCACGAAAATTGGTTAATCTAATAATCGGTTAATCTGATAATTTTTCTCTGACAAAGTGCCTAACAGATTAAGGGGAACCCTCTGTTTAACATATCTTGGTATGGGGACACACCCCCTTGACAACATCTATAAATACACGTGCATTTATTTATCCTTTACATTTTTCATTTTTTATGTCTTTAATTAAGTTGTTTCAGTTCCATTTGGGAGTAATTTTTCATTTTTAGATTGAAGCAGATTTTTCTTTTAAATTTAAAAAATTTAAATATTTCCATTTTATTTCAAATTCATATTATTTCAGAGAAAACAAATGAACGACACCCTTGGTGGACCTAATGTAACACTGCAAAATAAAACAATCCATTTTCAGCATGCTTGGTCATTTTACCACACCGTTTCTAATCCCGAGTCGATCTCCGAACACGAACTTGCCGTGTGTTGCATGCACAGCCCCAAAAGGCCTGCTTCTGCAATCTTCACACTTCCTCTCTTCTGAGTTTGTCTTATTCAACTTTTAACAATTCTACCTTTAAATTCGAGAAGTAAACTATGAAGTCGTGATCCAGCGTCCAAACATCAAATTAAAATATGGCCGCCACTCCTCGCTTTGTTCTAAACTGGGTCGCCTGTTACTAAGGTTGTACTTAAGCGCGGGTAGTTCTAACTGTCATTTACAATTAAAACAAAAGCATGAAAATGGTACGGGGAGCTAGTTTTGTTTTATGTATTAAGTTATAAGGAATGAATTTAATTTTGACATTTTCAGCATGCTTGGTCAGGCAGTTTACGCTTTTTTAAAAAGCGCTTCGCTGTTAATAAAGCGTAAACTGCCCCAAGTTTTGTTATATTGTATAATATACGTCAAAATAAGATTCATTCCTTAAATATTGTACCATACCATACAGTTTGCTTTTGTAATATAGATCATATTTAAATATGATTTTCATATGATGTGGTTATTGTGGTCTCATAAAGTTGATTCCTCTTCTCTGTGATATTTGGTTACCTCATGTTAATCTTGATTTGCAGGAAAAGGAGTTTTTGCCAAGAAGGATTATAAAAAAGGGGAGTTCATTTTAGAATATGATGGTGAACTTATTAGCAGAAGAGAGGGAGAAAATAGAGAAAAAAACTACTCTTCTGGTTTGGGAAGTTATATATTTTTCTTCAAATCACCCCAAGGAGGAAAAAAATTGTGGTAAGTATTTGTAGTTATAAGACCACATATATTACTGCAAAGTATCATGTATAATACACACTGGTGTATAATATGCGACCCCCAAATTTGATCAAAAAATGGCGTAAAAAACAACAGGTCCTATGTATTATACGCACTCAAAAACTGGCAAAATCAACGGCCGCCATTTCCCCCAAAACTATCAATGTTTCATGATAATTTTATAATCCATGCGCAATTTCTGTAATTTTGTCATTGGAACATAGCGCAGATGATGAAAATTGATGGCTGTCATTTTTCCTAATAAGTATCGATGTTTAATGATGATTTTATAACCCAAGCGCAATTACTGTAATTTTGTGATCGAAACATGGCCCAAAGCCATATTAGAGTCAAAGTTCTTACAATTTTACTTAAAAAAGACAGTATGACTTACATGAGCAATATCAAATATCATTTCACACTTCGTAATGAAAGAGTTTTATATACAACCGCAGAGAAGTTGAAGAATATTTAGATCATCATATGTAGAGAAGAATGGCAACCAAGCTTTAATATAGTGTTTAAAAGTAAGAAAGTTTGCAGATACAAACAACATCAAGAGAAATGATTTAATTTATTAATCATAGTCAAACTCTTTTATTTTTGTTAAATAAACATTGTGAAGAAACATATATATGTTGTATATTGTCGTTATCAAGTAGTATGTATGATCGATGTATTTTTAGCAGTGTCTATATTAAGCAATAACGTTTAACTGCATAACTGAACACAAAGTAATCAAGTTGAATATAATCATAATAGTTCCTAATCTTCATACACTTGAAAACACCCTGTGAAGTACGACACAAGACAGGAGCATGCTTCTGACACTGGAAATAGTTAAACAAACATTGACGACGCACCGAGTCAACAGGTGGCTGCTTACATAATGGCGATATTTAAACTTGTTTGATGCAAGGAATAGTGTTGAGAGAAGATAAATATTTCAATACATGGAATTAAAAACTAAGAATAAGGTATTTTTGACACATTAAATTTTGGTATACACTCATACAACTTGCATAACACGCTTTATCGGCAGTCACTACTCCAGGGGATGTATATGCTACTCCCATGGTATCAAGAATCACGGCTTGAAAAAATGGGAAAATTTTAGTCCTATGTACAATAGGCACCCTCTCTTTTGATCAAATTTTGGATGAAAAAAGTGTGTTATACATGCGACTTTACGGTAATTTAAAAAAAATAATCCACAATTTTTCGCTCTTTGCATATGTTTTTAGAGGATATATCTCATAACCAAGTTATTAGAGTAATGGTCTTTCAATAAACTTGCTTGAATGGTGCATTTTTGAACTCTGAGGAACTAAAAAGTGAAAGACTAATGCCAGTAATTGATGCTGAATTTGAGTCATAAATTTAGAATGCAAGAGAAAGTGGTGAAGGTTTTTAAGCTGGTAAAAGTTTTGGGGCAAACTTGGATAAATAATGCATCTTGTGATACTAAGCTGTACAGTACCTGACACTGGCTTTGATTCTGAATCTGAGCCAAAGAGTTTAGAACTTAATAAGATTTTTGGAGCAGGTTAATTTAAAGATTTTAGAAGAGTCATATATATATTTATATATCTAGTTCAATACTGGTCCTAGTTTATTAAAACTTGCATTGTTGATTTAACTATACATGTATATATACATGTAATGGTTTAAAGCTGAAAACTGTCTATTAACATGATTAAGCTGTCAGATATTGTACAGTCCAAGGCACATCCATGATAAGACTTTATCTTCATTCAACTTATTGTGTTCAAGAGTCAAGCTTCTTTTATTAACTTAATTAGACATTGAGGGGTCAGGTTTTGTGTTTAACAAAAATTTTCTGTTTCACTTATAATGGTTCCTGTAATTATAAATGTAAATGGGCCAGTGTTTATTTTTTTTTTTAGCATCGATGGAACATTTTCCAAAAGAATGGGGCGCTTTTTCAATGATGCTCCACGGCATGAGCATCAATGCAATGCCGACATGGAAAAACTTTTCATCGATTACAGGCCTGTATTAGTTTTGTTCGCCAGAAGATTCATTAAAGCTGGTGAGGAAATTCGGTATGACTATGGAGTGAAGAATTTGCCATGGCGATGCAAAAAGGTAAAAAGTAGTTTTTCATTGGAGGGAATTAGATATACCAGTATTTAAAGAGGCTGGATAGAACAAATTACCCAACAGTTCTACCATAATTTTTATACATAAGCAAAGAAAAGAAAATTTCCATATATTTAAGCTTTTAAGAATTGTAAGTATTTTCCTTTATATACATTTGTCAACATTTAAACAGAGCTTTTCTTCCCTATAAAATTAATTCCGGTAGAATCTAAAAATGGCTCCATGCAAACCATCCTTAATAAATATACATTTGGATTTTCTTATTTTAGGATTTTAAGTCTTTATTTCTTGTGAGATGATAAGTGTTTCTTTGTATTGTCTGGTTGTTTGCAAGGAAAACATATTTTGAAAACCTTAATTTTGAAGTAAATTGAGCATATCTAATAGGTTCAGCACAATCTCTTGATTTAGCTATATAGGTTGAAAAAGCTATGAAAGCTTAATAAAGTGTGTTTATTATCATCCTAACACTAAAAAAAGGATTTTGATGTGCAGAAATTGGTGTAAGGTTGCATTTGCTGTTGTTATTATACCCCCCGCAAATCACCTTGTCCCTCCGTCCGTATGTCCTTCCGCTTCGAAATTCATGTCCGGTCCATATCTTTTTTACGGAGAAATGTTGGAAGTTCTTACCTCACACATAGATTTCTTATGACCTAAGGGTGTGTCATGATCTTGACCCAAGGTCATTCAGGCAAGGTCAAGGTCACTGGCAGAAAAAGTGCAAAATTCGTGTCAAGTCCATATCTTTCTTATGGAGAAACAGTTGAAGTTCTTACTTCACACAAAGATTGCTTCTGACCTAAGGGTTTGTCATGACCTTGACCCAAAGTCATTTGGTCAAGGTTATTGGCAGAAAAAGTGCAAAATTTGTGTCTGGTCCATATCTTTTTAATGGGGAAAAATTGGAAGTTCTTACTTCACACAAAGCTTGATTCTAACCTAAGGGTATGTCGTGACCTTGACCCAAGGTCATTTGGGCAAGGTCAAGGTCGTTGGCATAAAAAGTGCAAAATTTGTGTCCGGTCCATATCATTCTTATGGACAAGTATTGGAAGTTCTTAATTCACATAAAGATTACTTATAACATGAGAGTGTGTCATGACCTTGACCCAAGGTCAATTGAGAGAGTTCAAGGTCATTGCTTTAAAAATGCTTGATTCCTGTCTGTGTCATGTCTTGTATTAATGGAAATAATTAGAAGCTAAAATTTGACACAAAGCTTGCTTGTCCCAGGCCACATTAAATTATTTTTTTAGATTCTCATCCCTGTCTCTCTGAAAATGGCCTACCTCGATTTATTTATTTAATTTTTGAAGAAAGAAAATGTGGAAAAAAAATTTTGAAAAAAATTCGGGCTCAGTATACCAGTTATTCGAAATGTTTATATTAAATGGCTGCTTGACATGTGGATTTTCGTTTTGATTCGAGTCATGTTTGTTAACAAAAGGATGAAATTTCCTCATGCATTAACGGTTAACTTGAAATAAAATGGAATTTAAAGAATATAAATTGGTTTGTCTTCTCATATTAGCATTAACAGTTTTAAAAAATAGAGCAGTTGTTATTTATAGACAATGGACGGTAAAATAGATTCATCCAATATTTTCTGTAATAGAAAAAATACATGGATTATGATTTTTTCTTAGCGGGTGGTATCAATTGTGAGCTTGCTCACAGTATCTCTAGTTTACATTGCTGGTGCATATACCAGTAATATATTCATGAACAAGATGTTAATTGGAGACATCGACTCTCACATTATACTAAATAAAGTTGGTAAACAAGCTATCATCTAAACTTACTCAATTCATATGATTCGTGAAAAAGTTGTGATAAAACACAATATGAAATTTTAAAATATAGAAAAGTTAATTACAACATTTAAAGTAAGGCATTTGAGACAAATATACATTTGTTGGTTAAAAATATAGTGCTTTATCAGAAGAATTTAAGTGATATTTTGTATCGTCTGTATCATTTTTTGATGGGCAGTTTGCAGGTTTTTCACCCAAATTCTAGTTTTTTTTATAGCTCATGTACAGTTTTGTAGTCTTCAACTTATCACATAACACATACTTTATAGGGCTAGCTAACCAGCTATGCTGTAAGCTCAAGACTGTAAGCTCAAAAACTCTCCGGTCAAAAATTTGCTGTGTCTGTAATATTTATTGTTATTTTATGCAACACGAAGGTTCGTATGAGCTTATCTGATCACCTTGTCAATCGTTTGTCCATCTGTCTGTAAACTTTTCCAATTTTTGATTTATGTAAAATTACCACTGGACCAAATTTAATTAAACTTGGTACATAGCATTCTTATGGGAAGGGGAATATAAATTGTTAATATGTCATTTGTAAAATATGACGTCAGCTGAGTGAGAATAGATCTCGTGAATGTAAACATGGGTAAATGTAAAGAGTTTTCTACTCCTTGTTTACAAATATCTGTCAGAACAAAAATATGCAGATATTTGCCGCGATTTGAAGATTCCTTGCAACAGTATTTATTCAGTAATTCAACGATATTTAGCTAGAGGTACAGTAAGGAGGGCTCCAAGAAGTGGCAGAAAACAAAAAATGGACGATCGAGAAACTAGAAATTAAACTTTTAATAGTCGTAAAAACCAGATGTACTGTTCCGCCAGCTGGTATTACCGATATGATCAACCAGGGTTGGCGTTCTCCTGTTTCACAGAGAACAGTCAAAAGACAATTATATGAAAATAATTATCATAGAAGGATCATTAGAAAGAAAATATGAATTTGCAACAACAACCGCAAAACAAGAGGCCCATGGGCCACATCGCTCACCTGAGGAACAATAGGTATGATAAAATCAGCTCAATGGAGTCATAATACAAACTATCTGGACAATGTACAATAATTCATGTAAATCCTGTATAAATAAAATCCATTTTCCCCTGGATATTCTTATGTTTATAATCATTAGTCCCTTTTTCTAACAGGATGATTTTATAGTCATATCATATGTTGAGTATTGCAGTTCTAAAAAAGATACCTAACAATAGTTTATATATGGGATATAAACGTACATCAAACTCTGAACCTTCTCGTGAGGCCAAAGAATTGTCCTTGGGCCAAAGTCTTAACAATTATAAAGAATCATCTGGCTGATTAGTTTCTGAGAAGATTTTTAAAGATTTACCCTATATATTCCTTTGTTAAACTTTGACCCCCCCTATTGTGGCCCCACCCTACCCCTGGGGATCATTATTTTCACAACTTTGAATCTACACTACCTGAGGATGCTTTCACACAAGTTCCAGCTTTCCTGGCTGATTAGTTTCTGAGAAGAAGATTTTTAAAGAATAACTCCGTTTATTCCTATGTAAAACATCGACCTCCCATTGTGGCCCAAACCTACCCCTAGGGGTCATGATTTTCACAAATTGAATCTACACTACCTGAGGATGTTTCCACACAAGTTTTAGCTTTCCTGGCTAATAAGTTTTTGAGAAGAAGATTTTAAAAGATTTACTCCATATATAATCATATGTTAAACTTGGATCCCCCATTGTGGCCCCAACCTACCCCCAGGGGTCATGATTTTCACAACTTTGAATCTACACTACCTAAGGATGCATCCACACAAGTGTCAGCTTTCCTGGCTGATTAGTTTCTGAGAAGAAGATTTTTAAAGATTTACTGTATATATTCCTATGTTAAACGTCAATCCCCCATTGTGGCCCCACCCTACCCCCGGGGATCATTATTTTCACAACTTTGAATTTACACTACCTAAGGATGCATCCACACAAGTGTCAGCTTTCCTCGCCAATTAGTTTCTGAGAAGAAGATTTTTAAAGATTTACTCTATATATTCATGTTAAACTTCGACCCTTCATTGTGGCCCCACCCTACTCCCAGGGGTCATGATTTTCACATCTTTGAATCTACACTACCTGAGGATGCTTCCACACAAGTTTCAGCTTTCCTGGCCGATTAGTTTCTGAGAAGAGGATTTCTAAAGATTTACTCTATATATTCATTTGTTAAACTTCGACCCTCCATTGTGGCCCCACCCTACTCCCAGGGGTCATGATTTTCACATCTTTGAATCTACACTACCTGAGGATGCTTCCACACAAGTTTCAGCTTTCCTGGCCGATTAGTTTCTGAGAAGAGGATTTCTAAAGATTTACTCTATATATTCATTTGTTAAACTTCGACCCCCCATTGTGGCCCCATCCTCAGGTGAGCTAAAAAGGTTAAGTTTACAATTCAATAAGTTGGTTTCTGGAAGAACAGATTTTGAAAATTTTCGTAATAAATATTGACAATTTTTTTTATTTCTTGAAGCGCTAAGCATAGCTCAGCGCTTTATTGTCGTTAGACTTCAACTTCCGGTGCATCGAATAACCGCCCCCTATAAGCAAAAGTATACATCATTTAAACTGGTTAGGGAACCAGTTTCAGGGGTTTATGCACATAACTGCACGGGCTATTGTGAATCTAATTTAAGGGCTATTGTGAAATTAATGTACGAGGCTTACAAACATCATTGCAGGGACTGTCATGCAGTGGTGAGGAAATATAGTGCATAATTATACAGAAGCTGAAATGCTATATACATATATCTGTTATATACATACAGAAGCTGGGTAAGCGCTTTTTAGTACTATCAGTACTTTGATTTAATCTTTAGCTTTTAAGATCTGTGTACAAACATAGAACTGTGAGCAAATCTCTGTATCTTGCTTAAATTTCGAAGCTTACCACTCAAATATGGTTAGAAAATAGAAATTGTAAACAATTAAACACAAGAAACATGCGCTACATGTATAACAAATAAAGAACACAATTTATTTTTTCGAAATGAATCATATATATACATGTATATACCTACCGTATTTTTAAATTTGATAAAAAAAATTGCAAAAGTTAAGGCAAATTTACCTATTAAAACTATTTAAAAAATCAAAGTTTCGTCAAACACCGTTCAATATCTATCGTATGACTTTTCATTATTACCGGTATTATAATGTAGTAATACATCATGACAAACCTAATGTGAAATAATCTGTTTCCTTCATAAATTTCTTTTTTAATTGCAAAGTATGATAGAAAGGCTTTTGCAATAACTAACACGAATGTTACAATCTGCTTACGATAAACAGGAAATCGATGTCGGTTGGTAAAAGTAAAATGAGAACCGTACAAATGTAATTACGGAATAAACTTGGAATTTTTTTTTTGTCATTTATTTTCAGTTTTTTAAATTCGAAATCTAAACCAGGTTTACTTGTATATTTGTTGAAATAACGACCAAAAACAGGGACTACACGTATAATGGATTCATTATGGTATTACGGTTATAAGAATGATAAAGTTTATTAACTTTTTTGTTAACTCTGTTTTTATTTATTTACCGGTATAATAAATTGTAGGATTGAAAATGTTTTCCCGATCAGCCAATAAATTATCAAAATAAAGTTCCAATGAAATGTTTGTTTACATATTTAAACCTTGCAATCAGTGTAAAGGTGACAAATTAATTGTTGTTTTAAGTAAACCAATCGGCAATGTGATTAGAAAACAAAAGCTCCCAATCAGAACTTGTTTTGTTTTCTAACGATGTTTTGACAGTGAGAAATTTCAATCCGATGGAGCATTTAAAATGGGGGGTTAACCATGTAGGGGGCATCAAAGTCACCATGCCTCCAGTGCAGTCCAGACGATCCTTTACAGCCGGCTTCAAGTTAGAAGTAATCACCTATGCAGAAGACAAAGGTGGAAACAATTTGGCAGCCCAGCGGAAATTTGGAGTGAGCGAGAAAGTCATACGGGGATGGAGAAAGCAGAAAGATGTCCTGCGCCAGACCAGAAAGACGAAGAAAGCCTTCCGCGTCCGTACTGCCTTCTGGCCTGAATTAGAAGACAAGCTCGAGGACTTCGTACTGGAGCAGAGAGCAGCGTGCAGAGCGGTTTCAACGGTCCAGATACGCCTGAAAGCAGTCGAGATGGCAAAGACCCTCAACATTAACAACTTCAATGCAAACCATTCCTGGTGCTTTCGATTTATGAAGAGGAAGAGCTTGTAGATCCGTCAGAGAACAACACTAGCCCAGCAGCTTCCTGCCGACCACCGTGCCTTTGTCATCGACCAGCTGAAGAAGTACAACATCAACAGCGACTGTATCATCAATATGGACGAAGTCCCATTGACGTTTGACATACCGATGAACAGAACTGTTGATGTGCAGGGTTCCAGTAGCGTGACCATCCGTACAACGGGCCATGGAAAGTCAAGTTTTACGGTAGTCTTAGCGTGCACAGCCAGCGGGAAGAAGCTGCCACCCCTCATCATATTCAAGAGGAAGACGCCAGTTAAAGAAAAGCTGCCCAGCGGGATCATTGTTCACCAGAACGAAAAAGGCTGGATGGACAATGATGTCATGAACCTGTGGCTGTCCTCCTGTTACGTGAAGAGGCCCGGCGGCTTCTTCAGGCAGTCCAAATGCCTACTTGTTCTCGACTCCATGCGTGCACATATCAGCGACATCACAAAAGATCGCATCAAAGCCACAGACTCCATCCCTGCCGTTATCCCCGGAGGCCTGACGAAGATCCTACAGCCCCTGGATATATCGGTCAACAAGTGCTTCAAGACAGAGATGCGGAAGATGTGGGAGAGCTGGATGTCAACTGGGGAAAAGAGCTTCACGAACACCGGCCGTATGCGGCGAGCATCATACCAGACCGTCTGCCAGTGGGTAAAAGATGCGTGGATGGCAGTCCCTCCCTCTGCCATCATCAATGGATTCGTGAAAGCCGAGATCGTCGATGTTCCGTTGCCAGAAGACGAAGAACCTCCACTGGCTGCATCAACTGACGACCTGCCGTTGTCACTTGCCGCCTTGTTCCGCAGCGATAGTGAAAGTTCAGACTTTGAGGGCTTCGATTCCGATGCAGACGATAGATGTGCTTGAACATTGAACAGTGATGTGACTGTGTGTTAAAATTGTGAACTTCACATGTGTACACAAAGAACAATACTTTGTTAATTTTGTGCTATTTATTTATTACTATTTATTGCTTTTAACTGATGATGCTTGAAAATAAAAATATTGTTAACTAAGATTTGTGTGTTTATTTCCATTTGATACTAAAACTTAGTATATGAGTGTCTGAATTCAGTCTGGGATATAATCAGTGTACTTATTTATACACAGTCGAGCTATACGCACGTGCTAATCATGCCCGCAGGCTTTGATAAGTTCAGAGGTTGATCCATGTGTATATACACACTAAAAAGTCGCACGATTACCAAGATTACGTAATTCATGTGGTACGATACCCGAGTAAAAGTTTAAAAGTTATACTGACTAAAAGTCTTGACGAATAATTATAATGCCGATAGTGGCTGGTAACATAATGAAAATGAAATAAAAACCCGCCATACCCCGGTTAACTAATTAATACCTTACAACAATGACACAAGGTTGCATATGCTATACATGCCTCCGGGCAGTTTGAACACGTGACAGGGAAGTGAACTCAAGCACCTTGATCAAATAGTGTAAACACTCTACCGGGTATAACAAACGTACTGAGTAAAATAGGTTGAAAATCATGGTGCAAATTCGCGCATTTTATTACGATGCGTAAATTTAAATAATTCATTTTTTTATTAACCTTCTATTAAAATTGTTAACCTGTATAAGAGTGCTACTATGATAACGTTGTTGATTTAAAACACTGCTATTTTTATTCATTCAAACTAGCGGTAATTTTTCGACCAAATCATCGAAGTCGACCTATTTATACTTTTTTTTTTTGTGTGTGCCAAAAACGGGCTCCTTCGCCCTATAAACCATATCGACCGAAATTCCGTGAAATACGGTACATATTTCCGTAAGCGATATCAAACTCTATTTAAACTGAATAAACTAGAGAAAATGCCGAGCATCTCAACAAAACCTATTGCATTAATCTACCATTACGCAAAAGATAATGCCGAATTACCGATACAATGAATTGTATTTCAGTACTCCTACATCAGATTTTGCTTAATTTGCGCAGGTAAACAGTTAACGTAACTGTTTGATTTACCGAAGTCTCTGTTTGATTTGATACGTAAAAATCACAAAATACAGACGACAGTTTCCAGGTTACAAAGCATAAATAATGAAAACGAAACGAAAATCAGAACAAGCTAACATCAACGTCATGTGTGAAAACTGTCAACGCATTGAAATATTTAGCCTCAATTTACTTCACAAAATCGGCACCAATATATTTTTCATGTTTCAAAATTTCCCTTCATAAGCGAACTGTTGCACAACAAGCAAATTCATCATAGTCAGATCGACCCTTTTTCGTATAATGTCATGGCTGCTTTAAACAAAGAACCTCGTTTTAGAAGTATGGAATACGAGTCTTGGTAAAATGGGTATGCATGCAAACCCGAGCCGTGGCAAAATAAATGCCGGGGCAGATCGGCAATCGTCAATTCCAAATACGCATTATTTTGCAGCAATATCTACAGCGAATACAAATATACTAGTCCATCAAATATCCTGAAATTTTAATGAGATTGGCAGATTAATAACTGCCAATCTTTTGTTTTGCCCAGGCCAAGTTTTGCCTACCCATTTTACCGGATGCCGAGCCGGAAGCTATTAAACTGATTGAAACACGCCTTTCCTTTATTATTATTTTCGTAATAAATTAGATTTGAAACAAAATTACCCCTTAATTTTTGCAATTTATATTTTCCTTCCCATAAGGATAATTTATGCTAAACTATGTTGAATTTGCCTCTGCAATTCTTGAGAAGAAGATTTTTAAAAATGCACCCCCCTTTTTCTACTGTTTCAAGGTTTTCTCCGCTTTGAATGCAGATCGGACTTTTATTTTTGCAATTTATATTCGCCCTCCCATAAGGATGCTTTGTGCCAAATTTGGTTGAAATTGGATAAGCAGTTTTAGAGAAGAAGTTCAAAATGTAAAAAGTTTACAGACGGATAGACGGACGACGGACAAAATGTGATCAGAATAGCTCACTTGCGCTTTCAGCTCAGGTGAGCTAAAAAAGTGTGTCATGGGCAAGAGGAAAGAGATTGTGGAGAGTTGAAGGAGAATGGGATAGAGTGATATTTAGTGACGAATGTAAGGTCATGATAGGAGAAAGTAACCGTCTCTATGTTCGGAGACAACCCGGCTAAGATTGGATGCCTGGTGATCTGGGCATGTATAACTTGGAATGGTGTTGGGACAATATGTGTCATAGATGGTAACATAAATGCACAAAAATACATAGACATACTAGAATCAGAATTTTGGCCCGTTGTAGCTCGGCATTTCCCGAACAACAATTTTATTTTTCAAGATGACAATGATCCCGCTCATCGGGCCTGCATAAATGTTTCTGAATTTAAGCAGAGAAATGCTATAAATTTGATGATGTGGCCAGCACTATCACCAGATTTTAATATCATTGAAAACTGTTGGTTGCTATTGAAAATAAGTTAAAGCAACAAATTTTAAACATTAACAAATCCGCCATATTTGGACATCCATCCCCACAACCTACATACAAAACCTGTATCGTTCTATTCCAAAACATCTGCTTAAAGTAATCAGAGCCAAGGGCAATATTACAAAATGCTAAAAAAAGTTTCATCACCTAATATCAAAATTAAGTATCCTATGATGGTTTTGAATTTTCCATAAGCACTTTTGCGTTGGTTTGCGTGACGTCATTGACATTTGTTCATAAAGTGATTGGTGCAATACTGTATATAAAAATTCTTTAAAAACCTTCTTCTCCAAAACTATTAGGCAAGATATGCTCAAATTTGTGTAGAACCACCCTCAGGTAGTGTAGATTCAAATTTGTTAAAATCATGGTCTGCAGGGGTTATAGAGTGGGGCCCCAATGGGGAAGGGGTGAATATTGAACATCTTTGAAGTCTCAAAAACAAGTAATCCAGGAAAGCTCATTTATTTGGAAGCATCCTCAGATAGTGTAGATTCAAGTTTGTTCAAATCAGTTTGGTGGGGCAACAATTCATGTTTTAATGGCCTTTCCACGATACACCGTCACGATATTGTCATCGAGGTAATCAGGGGACCACGAGTTCACGGCGATGGTGTAAGACACCATAACAGATTCTATAATATTTTATGTGAAATTAAAGTATAACATGAAGCAGTAACAGCTATTTTCAGGTAATTATCATAAGCGCTTTTGATCTTTACTGCATGAAATTAAAATCACAATAATTCAGACTGGTTCATTTAAAATCACAAGTACAGCACACTTTAAGGAAAGCTCACCCTGGGATTATGCCAGTGTGTATAACTATTATATAACATTTCCTGTCTGTGACAGCACACGTGCTCTGACTATGTGCAATGAGGAATCGGATCTCTCAAATCAAAGTATATGATACTCTATGAAATTTGAAAATCAAAACTTTTTTAAATTTTAACATGGCTAGAGGGATGAATAATGCTTCACACACATACTGTATAAAGATTTTTTTTTTCACTTATGCACACAAATACAGAAATCGCATGTTCCTATGATTCCTAAAATGATTCATAATTTACATTCATTCAAGCAATTCCATTTTGCCATTTAAAAAAATTCAAATGCTACATGTATGGATATAAACTTTACTGTAGCCGTGTTCTCAATTAATATCCCTACTCCAGATTAACCCTGGTTATAGTCTGTTTGTTAATTGTATTTAATCGATCACACCTCGAAGTATATCAGTAAGAGGTTATTTTATAGATGCATTTTCTAAATTATGTGTTATAAAAACCAAGCAGAAATTAACTTTGAATTTAACTTTTAAAAAAATCATTTATTTGAAATGAAATTATTCTATCAAGAAAATTTCCCTGTTTGTAAGAACAGACTTTATCCTTCTATTTAGTGGACCCCAAGTCACACTAATTGCTGCAGGTCACCTATTCTGACGGAGGCCACCAAAATTCTGTATACACAAAACTGTATACATAATGTTACGCAATCCCTTTCTTCAGTTGGTTACCTGACACTTAACAAAATTTTAACTAATATAACTCATATCTATAAATCCCTTGTACTTTGTTGTTCATTAAACAATTTTTTCAGCATATTTAGAGACAAAAGAAATGTAAGAAATGTTTTAAAGCTATAAGAATTAAGTATGAAAAGATTGTTAATGAAACACCAATGATTCTTTCCTTTTCCAAGGCTAGATAAGATACTTTGATGAAATGTTTAATTAAATAACTTAATTGATAACCGATCACAGACTACGGTAAATGTGCCAAGAACAAATATTTAACGTTATCGGGAGTACATGTATGCATGTACAAATTTCTGTATTTAATTTAGCAAAATTACACATTCCTTTTAAATTAGTTTTCCCACTTTTTTTGATGAATTGTAGCAATCAACTCCATTTATAAAATAGATTAATATGAATTAATATTAATTCCCTAAAATGAATAAATATTCATTAATTCCCTCAATCATATTTCCTGTGCAAGGAGAAATTAATTATTAATTAATAATCCCATTATCTAATTGTAACCCATTCATTTCGAATTTCAAATTTCAGATAACAGCATTTAAGTATAATCAAACTGTTAAAAATTAAATTCAAATAAGGGTGTTTGTTATTTTCAAAACCTAATTTCTCCTAAACCAACATCATCACAGCGCGGGCTACGTTAAACGTAGAATTAACTTTGGACAATTTACCTGATCATAAATAGACTGATCATAAATTCATCAAATTTTCTATTAAAGACTAAGGTTTTCAATTTGACATTGGATTACCTTTGCAAGCAATTTCCAAAATATGAGATTTAAATATTGAATAAGGAAAATTGTTAAGAATCTTTGATCATTTGTCAAAGTATTAATGATTATAACATATACAAGATGGGTGCTAAACTCATTATTGTATTTTATTTAAAAAAGAAATTATTGCTAAAATCTCATGAAGCACAGTCATGAAGTGTAATATTTCAATTAAATTGCTGTTCATTTATCATTTTTTAGGTTTCAAACATGCATATGAATTCCCCCTCAAATGCCAATGATATACATCAGGTAAGTTTTGGAAATAGTTTGAGCTAATGGTATCTAATGGTATCATTGCCTTCAGGGAATACACCAGCAGAATCAGTCTCCTTTCAAAGTTAGAAATATTCAAAGTAAATAAAAAATTATTTGGGGGGGCAAACGAAAAAACAAACCAAAATGCATCATGGGAATGTTTAGAAAAGGAAACTGTTGCGGTGCTATGCATAGATTGTAAAAAAAACAAAATTCAGAAATTATAGCGAACAAAACGTATACGTTTATTTGTAATTTGTCTGATCATTTCGACCTTTATTTAAAGCGATGTAAAAGTCGTAATACAACCATACCTGTCTCATCATCGAGTGAATTTTAACATGAGGCAAAATAACGCGGTAGCCATTTAATGTCCTTTGTTTTGTTTGCACATTTTGTACATATTTTTCTTCATTGAAGTTTGGCTTAATTGACTGGGAAAACAACTGCAAAGTCTATTATTTTACATATTATATACCTACTAGCATAACTTTCATTTAAAAGCGTGCATAAAATTTGATATAAAAAAACGGATCAAGCAGCTTTAACTTTTTGTGATTTTAAATATTTATCCATTGTTCCCTGCATCAAAACAGTTCTCGCCATTATGTAATCAGGCACCTGTTGCCTTAATTGTCATGCGGTCAATGTATGTTGAACAATTTCTAGTGAAGCACTTTGCTCGTCTTGGACTTCTGTAATCTGGTGTTTGAAAATTTATCAGTTATGATGATTTTATTGAAAAAGTATTTCCATTGTACATATTCTGTTATGCAATTATTTTTTTCCATATCAAAAATAAAAATGAAAATTGTCACTGTAATAACACTTGAGGAGGTCTAATATATTTCAAAAGAAATGAAAATTTTAAAGAAAGGACTGTCAACACCTACTGCATTGAATGTTGAGATTAATTTGCAATAATGTCCTCCAAACAGGATGTTGCCCAATCCGGCCAAATATTTCTCAAGCACCCATATTTGACAAGTTTTACTGTAGCTTAATGCAACAGAATATGGCAAAGGGTGGAATTATTGACGTTTATTATAAATGGTTCATACCGATATACATGTACTCTTGTTTTTAGGAGGTAAAGAGTTGTTCAGTGGTATTGACAAGACTTCCCACCAAGAGGAAACTTCCCTTCAAGAGTAAGTTTCATCAGATTACATGAAAATACAGTGAAACCAGTTGAAATAATGAAACAAGTTGAAATTAATTGTCAATAATTACATGTATGAAACGAGAACAAAAATTTGAGCAAATGACGAAAAGCTATTAGAGATTAGTTTTGTATACTCTTAGGCCACATAAAATTAATTTTTGGATTCTCATCCCTGCTCGCTTCTCTGAAAATGGGCTGCCCCAATGCATATTACTTTATTTTGGAAAAAAAAAATTTGGAAAAAAAAATCGGGCTTGGTATACAAAAAATTCAAAACATTTTAATGGGTGCCTAAACATGTGAATTACTTGTGAATTACCGTTTGATTCCAGTCATGTTTGTTATTATAAGGATACAAATGTCCTCATGCATTAACAGTTAAGTTGAAATAAAATGTAATTAAAAGATTACAAGTGGGTTTGTGTACTCGTATTAGCATTGACAATTTAAAAGAAGAGAGTTGTTGTTATTTCTAGAACATGAACGATGAAAAAGGTGGTTTTAAGAAAATAAAAAATAATAAATAAAATCTGCCCATCCACCCCATATTTTTTGCAAATCAGGATGAGAATCTAAATTTCAATTTTATGTGGCCTTTATTATGGCAGAGAAAATATTCATTCTTAAAGATATTACTAATTTACTTATAGTAGAATATGAGCCCTAAATAAGTACAGGTTATAACTCTTGATGGCTCGAACTTTGATCACTCAAACTTCTTGATCGCTTGAAGTGTCTGTGGTCTCAATTTTTGTCCCTACTATAACTAAACAAATTTACACTTGATTTCTCGAAACCTTTGATCTCTCTAAGTCAAACTGTAGTCCCATTATTCATAATTAATCTACTTTTTTTAACTCACCTGAGCTGAAAGCGCAAGTGAGCTTTTCTTATCATGTTTTGTCTGTTCGTCCATCTGTCTGTCTGTAAAATTTTCACATTTTTGACATCTTCTCAAGAACTACTTAAGAACAAGTTCAACCAAACTTGGCAAAAAGCAACCTTTGACAAAGGCCAAGTTGTTAAGATTAAGGACCACACCTTTTAAGAATTATTGAATATTTTAAAAAAAATTTCAAAATCTTTTTCTCAAGAACACATTGTATCAGTAGAACTAAAACTTGTGTGGAAGCATGCATCCTCAGGCAGTGTAGATTTAAATTTTTGAAAATCATAATCCCCGGATTAGGATGGGGCCACGATGGGGGTCAAATTTTTACAAAGGAATATAGAGAGTAAATCTTTAAAAAAAAATTCTTAGAAACTAATTAGCCAGGAAAGCTGAAACTTGTGTTGCAAGCATCCTCAGGTAATGTACGTTCAAAGTTGTTACAATGGGGGGGGGGGGGGGGGGGGGGGTCAAATTTCTTTCTAGGAATATATAGAGTAAATCTTTAAAGATCTTTTTCTCAGAAACTAATCAGCAAGGTGATTCCTCAGAATTATGTTGACTTTGGTCCCTGGACAATTCCTGGCCCTCACAAGGATTTCAGAGTTTGTTGTAGGTTTATATTTATACATTAACAATTGTTAAGGATCTTTTTGAAAACTGCAATGCTTGACATGGGTAATTATTAATGTAAAATCATCCTGTTAGGAAAGGGACTAATAAAAATATAAATGAGAATATCCTGGGGGCAAATGGATTTTTGTTTATACAGGATCTACATGTAATATACTGCATTGTTCAGATAGTTTATGACTTCATAAAGCTGATTTTATCATACCTATTCCTCAGGTGAGCAATGTGGTCCATGGACCTCTTGTTAAGCTAGCTCAGGCATCCATTTTGTCTGTCTGTTTGTCCGTCTGTCTGTAACTTTTCACAATTTCAACTTTTTCTCGCAAGCCACTAGGCAATTAAATTTCAACCAAACTTTGCACAAAGCATCAGTGGGTGAAGGGGATTCAATTTTCTTAAAATGAAGAGCCACACCCTCTTTAAATGGGAGATAATAAAAAATCATTGAATATTTGTTGATATTTTTTCAGAAACCTTTTTCTCAAAAACTATTTGGCCAGAAAAGCTGGAACTTGTGTGAAAGCATCCTTGGGTAGGGTAAATTAAAGTTTCTTCAAATCATGATCGTTGGGGTAGGGTGAGACCTTACAATGGGTTAAAATTTCAAATTGTACATTATATAGTAAATTTTTAAAAAATCTTCTCTGATATCAATCAGCCAAAAAAGCTGTAACTTGTTTGAAAGCATCAACAGGTAGGTTAACCCTTAGGCTGCTGCATTAATTTTCGCCAAGATGGCCGCCACTGCTGAATTAATTAATCACAATTAATGGTAATTGACCATCGAGTTTTAAAATCATATATCTCAGCAACTATTTATGCTACAGTTACCAAACTTATATTTAAATGCAAGAGAAAATGTTGAAGATTTCAATGCAATGCTCATTTTCTTCATTTAACTTGTATTTATCAATCTAGGTATACGTTTAAATGTGAAAATCAATTAAAATCAATGCCTTTTATTGTTCCATTCTTCAATTGTCATATTTTAGAACCCAAATGACTGTAAAAGTTCCTTAGTATATGAATAATTCATACATTGTTAGATTCATTTTTATTCATATCATTTTTGAACATCGGGTAAACAATTAATAGGTCAAAATAACTGAAAAAGAAAGAAATACATCAAACACTTTATCAATGTTTTTTAGTGTTGGTCTGATTCACATTCTCGGACTGCTCACGTCTCTCGTTATAGATGTTGATCAATTAAACAAGAATTTCCATAAACATATCATTAAAAAATAATTAAGAAACGATAAAGGTTCGTAATCCTCCATTTTAGCGTTTAATTTTTCCTCTCTGGTGAATGGGATATTCCATGGTGGTGGATCAACACGCGACCAGCCTACCTCGAGATTGGCATCAAATTCTTGGTCATTTCTTGGCACAAAGTCCATCAAAGACACATAAATCAATAATTCAACATCTTCTAAGTTATGTACTGCAGGATTAAATCCATCAGAAGTATTTACGTCTTTGCTATCACTGTGAAAAAAGTTCAAAACTTTCGTCTCGTCGCTTCATTCTACGTTCGCCATTTTGGCTACAAATTCAAAAAATTTCTCGGAAGTTGACTGCTCTGTAGCCTTTATTTTAAACTCTTGAAAACTCTAGAAACCTTCTGAAAACATCAATTGACCAATCAAATTTCATTCCTAACAATAGCCATCGTGTTTTTAGCTCACCGAGACGAAGTCAAGGAGAGCTTATGCTATACCCTCGGCGTCGGCGGTGGCGTCGGCGTCGGCGTCGGCGTCGGCGTCCGGACCTGGTTAAAGTTTTTGTTGCAGGTCCTGTATCTAAGCTATTACTTGTCCTATCTTCACCAAACTTGCATGGGTGATGCATCTGGACCTACTTATGGACTTGAAAGACTTGGATGCTGAATCTGGGTCCTAAATTTCAGATGCTGGAGGAGGTTAAGGTTGTTGGACCAGGTTAAAGTTTTTGTTGCAGGTGCCCTTTGATAGCAATATCTTAGTTACTGCTGGTCCGTACATCACTAAACTTGCATGGATGGTGTGCCTAATGATACTGATGCACCAGACAGGCTTGAGTGCTGAATCTGAGCTATAGGTTTCGGATGCTGGAGGAGGTTAAGGTTTTTGGAGCAGGTTAAAGTTTTTGTTGTGGGTGCCCATTGATAGCAATATCTAAGTTACTACTGGTCCTAACTTCACAAAACTTGTATGGATGATGCGTCTTATGATACTGATGCACCTGACAAGCTTGAATGCTGAATCTGAGCAATAGGTTTCGGATGCTGGAAGAGGTTAAGGTTTTTAGAGCTGGTTAAAGTTTTTGTTGCAGGTGCCCTCTGATGATTATATCTTAGTTACTACTGGTCCTTACTTCACCATACTTGTATGGATGGTGCGTCTTATGATACTGATGCACCTGACAAGCTTGAATGCTGAATCTGAGCAATAGGTTTCGGATGCTGGAGGAGGTTAAGGTTTTAAGAGCTGGTTAAATAAAGTTTTTGAAACAGGTGCCCTCTGATGATGATATCTTAGTTATTACTTGTCCTTACTTCACCAGACTTCCTTGGATGGTGTGTCTTATGATACTGATGCACCTGACAGGCTTGAATGCTGAGTCTGGTTTCGGATGCTGGATATTAAAAGTTAAGTTTTTAGGAACAGGTCACATGTTTAATAGATGATAGTACTATATCAAACTTGCATAGTTGATTTAACTGTAATATGAATGAATCGCAGAGGTAGCTTCAGATGCAGAGCTTGATCTCCATTATCAAGGATGCTAAAAAATAAATCTTAGTTATTACAGGTCCTAACTTCACCAAACTTGAATGGATGGTGTGTCTTATGATACAGATACACCTGACAGGCATGGATGCTGAATCTGAGCCATAGGTTGCGGATGCTGGAGGAAGTTAAGGTTTTAATTGCTAGTGCCCTCTGATGATGATATCTTAGTTATTACTGGTCCAAACTTCACCAAACTTGCATGGATGATGCGTGTTATGATACTTATGCACCTGATGGGCTTGAATGCTGAATCTGAGCCATAGGTTTCGGATGCTGGATGAGGTTTACTTTTTTGGAACAGGTCACATGTTTTATAGATGATAGCTTGCATAGTTGATTTAACTTTATTATAAATTAAATGCAGAGGTTGCTTTATATGCAGAGCCTGATCTCCATTATCAAGGATGCTAAAGAAATCTCCTACCTCACTCAAACCAGCTCGATAGATAGATGTGTTTGTTGATAAATGATATAACATGATTCCTATGATATAGTATTGTTTGATATGAAACAATATTGTTTGATATGATACAATATGATATCATATGTTATATTATAAAAAGTTATACAATACGATATGATATTGTATCAATTTTTTTGATATTTTATGATATGATAATGTATCATGATACTGTTATGTATAGTATTGTATATTATGATACAATATTGTATAATATTATATTGTATTTTTAATTTATTATTTTATCACATGATACAATTACATATTAAGATATTGCAAAATATTATATTGTATCCTATGATACAATATTGTATATTCTATAATATTGTATCATACAATATTGTATAATATGATATTGGTTTCAGTAATATAGAATTATATCACATGAAATTGTATTATATGATATTGTAATATTATATAATATTGTATCATACGATATTGTATGATATGATATTGGTTTATATGATATATTATCTTATCACATGAAATTGTATTATATGATATTGTAATATATATTATTGTGTCATATGATACAATATGTATAATATAATAATGTATTTTATAATATTTTCCTTTATCACATAATATTGTATCATTTGATAAGATACAATGTTGGAATCAAATTATATTGTATTATATGATATAATATCATATAATGTATCAAATATGTTTCAGTGTCATTCAATACAATATCATACTATATTATACAATATAATATGTTTCAATGTTATGATGTATTATGTAATATGATATTGTAATATAATACTATATTGTATTATATTTTATGTTGTTATACTTTCATGTTAAATACTGAAATCTGATTGGTTAAGACGCAGTTAATAATATTTACTATTACCCTCAGCGTTAGCAACGCACTTGGCAACGGGTAACATTAAAAAATATTACATGCGCGAAAATTATGCGCGTACGGTTCGCTGTAGAATTCACGTTATTCCTATATAAAAGCAGTAAAATTTTCTTTAAAATTTAAAAAAAGACATTCAGTATAACAAAATAAATAGTGCCTGTTTGGGAGGATAACAGTTGAAATTGACACCCCTCGAAAACCATTGTCAACCTCCGCTTCGCGTCGGTTGACAATGGTTTTCTCGGGGTGTCAATTTCAACTGTTACCCTCCCAAACAGGCACTATTTATATAATATTGTATTATGTAATCAAATACAATAAGGTATAACACAATACAATGTCATATCATACATTACAATATCATATCCCATTATTGTTTATTACTGTATTTTATTGTTTTATATGATATATATTATAAATATGACATGATACAATATTTAATTTTATATCATTGTATTGATTAACATATGAACATATGATTATCATAAAAAAATTTTATCAGATGATATACGATATTTTGTCAAAACAGAATCCATGAATATCCAAGATCATAAAGTATGATTTTCATATAAAATGATAAAGGTGGTCTTATGAAGGTGATGTCTCATAATGGTGATGCTCCGTCTCGGTGAGCTTAGTAATCTATGATTACCTATGTTTGTTCAAAGCGAGGCTTGGGGAAACCTTAGATAACTCGCTCTTGGAAAAACGACAATAGTCGCTTGAGCAGTGGCGGACCTCAAATTTCGGTGCGACAATAGTCGCGCGTAGCAGCCTAAGGGTTAAATTCAATTTGTTCAAATTACGATCCCCAGAGGTAGCGTGGGGCCACAATGATGTGGTCAACTTTTTTACATATATAAGGAACTTCTCAGAAACCGTTCAGCGCCCCCCCCCCCCCCCCCCCCCCCCCCCAAAAGTGTTACTCATGTGGAAGCATCCTTAGGTAGGATAGATTCAAGTTTCTTCAAATCATGATTTAAGAATCATCTTCTAAAACACAGTTTCCTTAGAAAAGCTGTAACTTTGGTGAATTCAGATTGAGTAGATTAAAGTTTGTCAAAATCATAATCATCAGGAATAGAGTTGGGCCATGGGGGGGGGGGGGGGGGGGGGGGGGGTTCCAATTATACAAAGGAAAACATTTGAGTTATTCACAAAAGCTCAGATATGTTATTGTATATGGTTTCACTTATATGCATGCAAGCATTTTGACGTATTGTTGATTCTTTAAAATTGTTTTAGACTCTAGCTCCTGGACAATTTTTAGGCCTCACAAAGGGTTCAGAATTTGATGTATAGGTTTATTAGATCATCTGAGTCACTCAGGTGACCTATTGCTATCTGTTTTTGATGTTTGTCGGTCTTAAACTTTCAAACATTTTTAGCTTCTTTTCTGGAACCACTAAACCAATTTCAACCAAAGGACGAGTGCACTTATGGGCCCCGGTGAAAAGTGAAAAAATGAAGAATCAAATTAAGCATATTTTTTTCCCTAACATTATCTATTGATATCTATTCCATAAGAATTAACAAGTTTTAGCGCTGAAATTATTGTTTATGAAAAGCACGAAGCTTTAAAACATAGTAGGGGTCAGCAGACATTCGTGATTTTGTATAGTAAATCGAGAACAGGCATTCATTTTAAAGCATTTGTTTACTGTCAGCCTAACCGAGTACAAACTTGTGGAAAAGACAATATACGCATTATACATTTAGTAAACTCCTGTGATAGTAAGAAGTTTGTACTCGGTTAGGCTGGTACCTAAAAAATGAAAAACGTATGAAGTTTTCAAGGTTTTTCCTATAGCAAGCGAAATCTATTACCTGCGTGACCCATGTTTGAACTCACGCATGGAATAAATTATTTCAAACAATCACGTGGTTTCTATCCAGGTAAACGTTTGTCAAATATGCTCACTGTAAAACATTGACACGTTTTAGATCGCTTTCCTTCATCTTTGTATGGTCAGGAATGTTTGTTTGTCACTATGGTAATATGCAACTTCAAAGCGTCATTCGATTTTTTTTTCAGACGTAAAATAATGCATAAAGTATAATTCAGCAAACGCGCCAATCGATCCACCAACAGAGCAATGTTGATTTAAATGTCTCCTCCCTCTGATTTAAATAGACACAATTCAAGTAGGTTCGGTTCGATTTTTCCGGATTTAGATTATTTATAAGCATTTAAAAATCCTCAATTTTTTGAATTGTATTCTAATTTTGGTAAATTTAAGCGTGCATATAAATCAGAAGTATCCATGAGTGCTTAACTATTATGAGAAAAAAGCAATTTGATGATATTTTCTACATATAAACGGCACTGAAAAAGGGCCCATTCTCTATAGCTTAAGTGCACTTGTTCTTTTGCACATACCATCTATGGTTGAAGGGAAGTATAAATTGTGAAATCCATGGCTAAAACTATCAAAATTAATGCAATCTTTAAAAAATCTTCTTCTTTTTTCATGGACATCAAGCAGACAAACTACTGGCCAGGCATGATTGTAATAAGCATTGTTCCAAAATTGTGAATTTCATGGCCCCTGGGTCAGGGGTACTTGTGTTAGGGTGGGGCTGTAATGGTTATATAGTAATAATGCATTAGTTCTTTGAAAATCTTCTCCTCTACTTCCGGATATTAAGCCCATAAAACTAAGTACATAGTTATGATGAGAAGAATGCCACTTCCAGAATTGTGAATTTCATGGCCTCTGGGTCAGGGGTTATTGTGTTGGGTGGAGCTCTAACTATTATAAAAAGAAAATGCATTAATTCTTTGAAAATCTCTCCTCTGCTCCTTGGTATTAAGCAGATGAACTCTTACATAAGTACATAGTTATGATGAGGAAGAGTGCCTCTTTGAAAATTGTGAATTTCATGGTCCCTGGGTCAGGGGCTCTGGTGTTAGGGCAGGAATTGACCTAGCAATTGTCAATGGCAATATTAATGCAGAAAAGTATAGAAAAAAACCCTGATAATGAAGTTTAGCCAGTTGCTGCTCAGCAATTTTCACTAAATGACTTTAATCTTTCTTCTATCTGCTCAATCACCAGTTGATGCTAATATTATTGAAACTGCTGGTTATTGTTGAAAAAACAGAAAAATGCGGAAACAGGATAAATTAATTAGCCTACCTCGAACAAGTAATTCAGAGAATTTAAACCACCATCCTGATTCGTTACTTTCTAAACCTATACAAATCACTCACACAACAAGTCTTCAGGATAATTAGATCAAAGGGATATGCCAAAAAGTATTAGTTAAGTTTCATTAATAACAATGATGTTATGAATAAGAAATTTACATTTTTCATACCGGAACCGTGTGTTGCTAATAACGCCATGTTGCCACTTTATTAATAATATATTATGATCTGCCTGCTGTATGTGTATCAGCATCTTTGTCATTGATTATTGCTAAACAAGTTCTTATAGTGAAGGACAGGCACAGTGGGCGATACGCGGCTCAGTATCTATTTACGACGTGATGTTTTGTAGTCCATTAGCATTATGTTCATAATATGATGCATAAAATAAATCAATTTCTTGACTTTATTCATTATTTGTTATACCCCCGCTCCGAAGGAGAGGGGGTATACTGTTTTACCCTTGTGTGTCTGTCTGTCTGTCCATCTGTCTGTTTTTTTTACACAGGGTTTGTTAAGGCATGCCATATCGTGGGATATATTTTTGTACCAATCGGACGTCAACTTCCTGTTTAATTAAGACTTTGCCTATTTTTTAACCAAAATTTTCAAACAAATTTCCGTCAAAAGTTTCTCAGCAACTATTTATCGCAGATGCTTGAAATTTTTACACAGTGTTTGTTAAGGCATGCCATATGGTGGGATATATTTTTGTACCAATCGGACGTTAACTTCTTGTTAATGAGTACTTTGTTTATTTTAGCCAAAATTTTCAAACAAATTTTCGTCAAAGATTTCTCAGCAGCTATTTATCGCAGATGCTTGAAATTTTTACACAGTGTTTGTTAAGGCATGCCATATGGTGGGATATATTTTTGTACCAATCGGACGTCAACTTCCTGTTAAATGAGTACTTTGTTTATTTTAGCCAAAATTTTCAAACAAATTTTCGTCAAAGATTTCTCAGCAGCTATTTATTGCAGATGCTTGAATTTTTAACACACTATTTGTTTAGGCATGCCATATTGTGGGATATATATCTGTACCAATCGGATGCCAGCTTTCTGTTAAACGTCGACTTTGCTTATTTTGCATATTCGCATCAGAGCGTGGGTATCACTAGTGTGTAGTTTCCAAAATATCCAGATCTTAATATTTAACTGAAATAAAAAAACGTTCTTCAAGCACATGCGTAAGGTTAGCACTGAAATAAATGTATTAATCAGAACATCTTCCGACTTCGGGAAAATTCTTGAAAACTCATAGTTTTTCCTTGGGTTCCCTGGACTTTGAGCCATCAAGAGTCACCTGTATATTACATTATTATGTAAGTGTTTTACATTGGCTTTGTATACAACTGTAAAAATGCTTTCAAAAAATAGCAATAAAAGAATTTTTTTACTAACCCTTATTTTTATAACTCTGTTCTTTAACTATAAGGACTTTAATGCGATAAGGGCATACACATGCTGTGTACATTCCCTTAGACTCTACATTTTGGTCTTTTGTTTTTTCATTGAGTATATTTATATAAGTTTTGAATTTCTTTGTGTTTGAAGCAGAGGCAGTTGAACAGTCAGAAAGTGAACAAACAGTCAGTGATCCATTGCTACGTACAGGTACTGTAACTTGTTTTTTTGGCATGCAGGAAGGTTATATGCGATTTATTTCAGGAGATATTAAATTTTAGGCATATATCGATTAATTTGAAGTGTTAGAGTCTCCTACAGCTGCAATAGAACTTGCAGTGGCATCTTCATTTGTTGAGGTAGGATTGCCAAGAACACATTTGATGGCTCAAAACTTGAGCATGCACAAAGCCTGCACCTCAGATCTCCATATTTAAAATATAGAAATACAGATGGGAGTATTTGGACTATTTTCCACATTTAAAATATGGAGAATTTTCGGAAATGCAGAAAATTCTGCAGACAAATTTTCTGTATTTCCATATTTTAAAAATATGGAAATCCATATTTCTGATCTGAAAATATGGAAAAAATATTTACATGGTTGCTTAAATTGAGGAAATACCAAAATCATTAAGATAAATGCAGAAATATGGAAAAAATAAGACGAGCTAAATAATTTATCCTTTTTAATTCATTTTCAAACAAGGGCCTGCTAACTGGAGCATCCCCTTGCGACATGTTGTAGGGGGAAATGCATTACATGTATTTAGGAAAAAACATGTAAAGAGCCAGGTACGTTAGTACTGAAAATTGGCCCTTTCTTCAAATATCATAAGAACTGGCAAAAATAATGTCTATGAAAAGCTAGTTCTAAAAATATTCAAATTAATATATAGCTATCACAACTTTTGAAAATACGGCACTCCAAAGTAACGATATCTATGTACATACCCTGTCATCGTTTTTGCAATGGATTCATTAACATGGCACATTTTTCTGCATTGATTTTACAAAAAATTCAGTACCACATGTAATAATAGTACATATATGTGTTTGTAAAGAGGTTTATTCACAATTAAAGATAATAAGAACAAACACATAATCCATCTCTGCATTAGATTTGACCTTTTTGCACTAGAAATTCAACAACAGATCTATATGCAAGCACATTTACCCTAATATGGCCATTAATAACAAGTTATGAAAGATTGCTTGATAAATGCCAGGTGAAAGTCAATGATATAAATGACATATTGTGAAGCCCTCAAAATAAACTGTATTTAAAAAGGAAATAATAAAAAACTAAGTCATTAATGGCATTATAACTTATACATGCCCTACATGTACACGTATTTACGATGCAAGCTTTTTAGTCTTTAATCTGACAAAATTAAGTTAACTTAAAGTTAAATGTTTGAATCTATTTAGAGTAGCAGTAATGTATTCTATACATGTGCATCAATTTAACACAATTATGATTTATAAATGTTTCAAAAAGTGAATAACAGATGAGAGCATAATACACATGTATATTCATTCACATAATTATGTAAAAATGAATTTTAGGACATATACTTGCATCTTAAACAAGGTGGCATCAAGTTTCAGGGTTTTAAAAAAGCACCAAGTGAACAAATCTGTACATGAATAAACAAATAATAAACACACTTGAATTGCAAAAATACCCCAGTATACAACTAGATACATTCAATGTCATTCCTCCATGGCTTCAGACTCACTGTCGCTTTCATCAACAACCTCAGCAACCTCAGAAATAATGGCTGCATCACATACAGAGTCCAACCAGTTCTTGCTTAGTTCAAGATTTACGCGGGAGTGTCTGGCAAAGGATAAATACCATATAACACTGGCAATGTGTGCACACGTTCCAACCACTCTTGCGCCTGATTTGCAACAGCAATACCACGAAGTCACTGCTCCCTCTTCAAATCTAATCCAGCATAGGTAGGATTTACTTGATGTGTGCCTGCTTTGGATCTTAACAGCAAGGAGACCTGGTTGGTGATGATCGACCCAAAGTTCATACCCTTCTTGGCTCATGTGTTCCTGGGTGTAATGTTTCGCCAACTTAACTTGGTAAACTCCAAGAGTTAGTTCCCGGATTTCCTCTTCTGTATATTGGGGAAAGTCGGGGATATCAATGTTCTCGTCATCGATCTTTCTCCAGACATATCGTTTCTTTTGCAAATTATTTGATTCTACCTCAGTCTGCAGCAGATTAGTCTGTGTAGAGAGGTGACGCATCTTTGCAGCTGTCTGCAAGTCATTCTCTTCATCTCCACTGCTAAGAGGTGGCCTACAATAAAATTCCAATTCAGTAAGATTTTTTGTAGTACCTTGAGATTATATGTTCAGGATATTGTTGGTTTTGTAACTATATAGATAGATTACAAATATGCTTAATGAGCACCTGTATTTGTTGCAGAGAGCACTAATGATTCGTACATATTCCCCAACATATGGAATTTGAGAATTCGGGAGCTGTCTTGCCAAGTAGCGCCATGTCTTAATTCTGGCATTTACGGATTCCACTACCCATCTTATCTGTAATCATCATGGTTAAGAAAAACTTTATCATTCCATACATTTACCAATACATTACAATGTACATAAGATATATATGCATGTATATAATGTATAATTTTCAATGACCAAACACAATTAATATGTGCATGAATATGAATGTACCTTTGTAATCAACCGAGAACTATTGGCATCTTCAGTTTTGTGTTGCTTATGTCCTTTTTGTAAAAAGGACGGCATCTCCATCTGAATACCGAGATCAGCTAATACACCTGCTGAGTCTCTGAAGCCCCTGTCCACTATCAAAATGTCATCCTCTTGGAGCCACGTTTTGATTTCTTCAGTGTCTGTACCAATAATATGGTTGAGGATTTTGGCATCAGAATTTTTGCCGTCAGCTAAATATGGTCCTATGGCAGAAACAATGTACCCCGTGGTGGTGACAATCATCATTGGTTTCAACAGATGTCTGTTTAATAAATATTTCAAGTCATGAGTAATATCTACTTCTAAATATTTGTGATAATGACTTAATTAGGATTATATTGTATTACATGATTCAAAAGATCAAATATTCTTTTCATCATATATGACTGGTACATGTAATATTTGTTTAACAGTAAATGTGTAGCACTTTATACATGTATAAACATTTTTGTGCTGAGATTACACAAATGTTTTCTCCCTGATCTAACTTAATTAATATATGTTCAAAACAAAATTGATACAATACTAGTCAATACTTATTCTATCTTAAGTTTTTTACCTTTGTTTGTGCATACTGTATGACCGCCTTTGAAAAGAAAACTGTGAACTTTTTTGAACATATATGTATGTTCCATCAAGGACCAATATGGCTTGGTTGAAGGTGGGAGAAAAAAGTTCCTTGGCAAGAGGTCTTGTGTGCCCACTTATCACAGCATCTCTGGTGATGTGTTTGAAACCCAAGTGGTTTGGGACAAACTTGTTGGACAGAACTTGTCTTATAGAAGATACAGCTCGCCTTATCTGAGTGAAGAAAAATGAATATTGAGGTATATATTTCCTGAATTCCACCTAGTAAAAATACATGATATACTCCCAACAAACTTGCATACCAGTATAACCTGACATATGAATCACTTCTGATTCTCTTCATTCAAATATATTTATCATTTGACTGTTTAATTGTACCGGGTAATAAGCTTTTCACCAACCTGAGGTTTTGACATGTTGAACAAAACTCCTAGCATGTTATTGTCCATTGCTGTCTTCATTTTGGTCAGAAAAATTGCTAAGCAAGTTCTCACAGTTCTTGTCTTTGATGGTCTTACGTCTGCCGATTGAACATGCAATAGCAAGTCATCAAAGTCGCACTTCCTAAGCCCAGTCAAAGTGAGATAGTCCCTGTCTGACAATGATGAAGGGTCATCAAAATCTATTCTCTTGGATCCTCTTTGTAGGGCCTCTTCTCTAAGTTGTTCAACAAGTTCCATGATAGTAGTCCTGTTGACAAAACTTGTATCTTTGGGTGGAACCAGATTTTCTATTGACTCTGTGTTGATGGTGTCATTTACAATGTGGACTGGACAACAACGAGCACCTGTTAAAATGAAGAGTTTAAAATTAAGTTTACAATATGAGTCAAAATGCTCATTTAATTTCCATTTGTTACATTGATTTATTATAAACTTAATCATAAAAAACTACAGTAGATACATGTATATAAATGTACCATGACAAGCATGAATGTACTAGTATATATATATGTACAGATATTTAAAAGCTAATTCTCTTTTTAATTTTATAAGCTTAAAGGAAAAAAATAATTGGTACCTGAAGATATCAAAATGTTCTGCTCTAGGAAAAAGGTGAACCTGGTCTGTGCAGGAACCACAACAAGTTTGGGACCAGGTCTTCTACACAATACACAGTAGGCATGTGTATTTGCTGAGCTTTGTAAAGGCAAAGTAACAGAGGGTGGACTCTTCATGCTCACAACAGTACTTTTTCCCACAGGACTCTGTATGGGAGTTGCACAGGGTGGGACACATGACTTCTCTGTACGAGATGATGTTGGTTTTAAATTACCACACTTGTGTCGACATTTTCTGCATAAAACACCATCTGCACAGTCTATCATAAAACATTTTCGTAGAATTTTCCTGGTGTCTTTATTCACTGGTCTCCTTTCATCTGGCTTTGTCCGCTTCTTGCAGAGTGAACAAGGATAATTCTTAGGACCACTACCAGGCATATCTTTAAAGAAAACAAAATTATGCATTAATTTAAAATCAAAAAATCATTGGTATCTGATTTGAATAACCTCTCTCTCTCTCTCTCTCTCTCCCTCTCTCTCTCTCTCTCTTTTGTTTGTTTTGACAGTCTTGATCATCATAAATAATCATATTTTATTTGGTTTTAAAATTAGCATATTATTTACATCATTTGAAATACACGTATTAAAATTATAATTTTATTGATCCGCAATTAATTTATAGATTTTAATTTAATTACCTCTTAATGAATTCATCATAGTCATAACATATCCTCATTTAAATAAAGAAATGAACAATGAGGTGAAAGAGGTGATCACATATATAATATATTATGCTGTATTTTTTTTGTGATTGTGTGAATATGTTAAAGTTAATTATAAATAATTTAATTCAATACAGTTTTAAAAGATTACAGATTTTTTTTATTAGATATATAAACAACCTAGTTTTTATTTAATCTTAATAAAATACAGTGGATTATATATACATGTCTACAGTACAATTAGTTTTAACCTACTGTGATAGCTTCTCTTTATACATGCATTTGAAAGAAACAAACAAATAAAAAAAAACACCAGTCTATTTTTTTTCAAAAATATTAAACATCATGATATATGATTATTATTTTTTTAATTTGTCATCTTTTACTTAATAAACTCACATACATTATTTATTTATATCTAGGAAACAATTAAGTGTTTTAATAGGTTTAGTCAGTGTCAGCTAGAGATTCATTTATTTCACCTTTTAAAAAAATATTTAGGCCTATAGGCCTAAATATTTTTTTAAAAGGTGAAATAAATAAAATAACGTGTTATATGTTTGAAATGTGTATTATGTTTACAATTCTTGCATATTCTAGCATTCAAAAGGAAACGGTTGATGCTCTCAAGACGATTTTTAAAATGTAAAAACTTCAACTTATTTTTAATTGTGTTCAACAAAACCGAAAAAAATGCGCAGATCACGGAAGACAATTTTGAATGCCCCTGTAGTTGTCAATGTAAACAGTTCTATTTTTAGACTACGGGTACAGCATTAAAAGCCACTATTTATTTGTATTAAATGCATTTTCATGATTTATTAACCTTAGTAACATTTAAAGAATGTGTTTTTACAACTCACTATTTGAATGTTTACGACATAAATACGTGTGTGTGCATTTGATTCTGTTTTATAGTTTCAAAGTCGATCGTCGCACATTAGGATAACAATTGATCAAATGAATAAAATCATTATGTAGCAAGGAATTTTCTAAAATTCATTATTTGTGTCATGTTGTGTGTTATCTAGATTTCTTGTAATTAATACATACCTTAAAGTTGAATCGTGTGTCCTCAGAATATTCCTTTTTCATCGTTGAATTGCCTTACTCTGTTCGCCATGATTCGCAAACGTCAAAGTAAGCAGACGACTGTGACACAAAATTTCAAAATTCAAAGTGGCCACAGCCTTCGGCCGGAATAAAACCAGTATCAATTGTTTGCATTTAAGTCAACGCATTTTTGTTTAATTCATTGTCTTGGCCGATGCTTGTGACCATATCAAATTTTTGAAAAAACAATGTGAAAAATCAGAAAAAGTGATTGTTTTCCGGATCCCGGATAGGTTTGGGTATTATATATCTTGATGATAGGGCTACGATCCGCCCAAATATTGTCGCATACTTGTCCCTGGGATCATAAACTTTAAAACCATACATGGATTATTTAAATCATCTCACTTTATTTTTGAAGCATTTAATAGGGCCGGTTTGCTATAACTAACGTACCGGGCTCTTTTCAGATCAAAATAAATATGACACAAATATTTCTTAAAGCCACTTTGAATTCATAATATCTATTTTATCTCAATCCCCAAGCTCATGAATTTGGAGGGGGGTTTACATTTCCGTGGTTGTTCAGTTTTCCTATTTCTAGCAGAATCTCAACACATTTGCTTTAAAGTTTAATAATTTAGATTCATTTAGTAAATATCATTTTTTACTCACCGAGATAAAGTCAAGGGATGCTTCTGCTATACCCCCAGCGTAGGCGTCCGGACCTGGTTAAAGTTTTTGTTGCAGGTCCTATATTTAAGCTATTACTTGTCCTATCTTCACCAAACTTGCATGGATGATGCATCTGGACGTACTTATGGACTTGAAAGACTTGGATGCTGAATCTGAATCCTTAATTTCAGATGCTGGAGGAGGTTAAGGTTTTTGGAGCAGGTTAAGGTTTTTGGTGCAGGTGCCCTTTGATAGCAATATCTAAACTACTTCCGGTCCTAACTTCACTAAACTTGCATGGATGGTGTGTCTTATGATACTGATGCTCAAGACAGGCTTGAATGCTGAATCTGAGCCATAGATTTTGGATGCTGGAGGAGGTTTAGGTTTTTAGAGCTGGTTAAAGTTTTTTGTAGGTGGACTTTGATAGCAATATCAAAGTTACTATTGGTCCTAACTTCACCAAACTTGTATGGATGGTGCGTCTTATGATACTGATGCACCTGACAGGCTTGAATGCTGAATCTGAGCCATAGGTTTCGGATGCTGGAGGAGGTTAAGGTCTTTAGAGCTGGTTGAAGTTTTTGGAACAGGTGCCCTCTGATGATTATATCTTAGTTATTTCTGTTCCTAACTACAACAAACTTGCATGGATGGTGCGTCTTATGATACAGATGCACCTGACAGGCATGGATGCTGAATGTGAGCCATATAGGTTTCGGATATATATTATATAATTGTACCCTATGATACAATATTGTAAATTCTATAATATTTTATCATATTATATTGTATAACATGAAATAGTTTCTATAATATAGAGTTGTATCACATGAAATTGTATAATATTATATTATAATATTATATAATATTGTATCATACGATATTGTATAATATGATATTGGTTTATATGATATATTATCATTTCACTTGAAATTGTATATGATATTGTAATATATATAATATATTGTATCATATGATGCAATATGTATAATATGATATTGTATTATATATTATTTTACTTTATCACATGATATTGTATCAAATTATATTCAATTTGTATCATATAATACAATATCATATTTTGTCTCAAATATGATTCAGTATCATACAATACAATATCATACTATATTATACAATAAAATATCATATCTTACAATATTGTGATGTATTATGTTATATGATATTGTATCACATAATACTATATTGTATAATTATATATTATGATATTGTATTATGTTATCAAATAAAATAATGTATAACACAATATAATGTCAGATCATATGTTACAATTTCATATCTCATCAATGGCATGGTTTATTACGGTATTCTATTTTATTATATGATATATATTGTAGGTATGTTAGGATGCCATATTGTATTTTATATTATTGTATTGATTCAACATTTTATTCTATTATACTGTATGAAATGGACATATGATTATCATACAATTTTTTAACAGATGATATATGATATTGTGTCAAAACAGTATCAATGAATATCTAAGATCCTAAAGTATGATTTTCATATAATATGATAAAGGTGGTCTCATAATGGTGATGTCTCATAAAGGTGATGCCTCGTCTCGATGAGCTTTGTAATCTGTGATATAAGCATACATAAACGATCCGTATGCATTTTAACTATGGGCAACCATCTAACCTTCCAATGTTACAAAACTTCTGTGTTTTACAGACCCAGGAAACGTGCCTCTAAAACGAACCGTACCGTTCCGTGCAAGAAACGAACCGTACTGTTCACAAAACGAAACGTACCATTCACAAAGCGTACCGTACCGTTCACAAAACGAAACGTACTATTCACAAAGCGAACCGTACCGTTCACAAAGCGAACCGCACCGTTCACAAAACGAACCGTACCGTGCAAAAAGCGAGCAAGATAATTTATGCAAGACCCGCCTCCAGACAGACAAAAAAGCGTACCGTACCGTGCAATAAGCGTGCAACTTCCATATACGGCTTATTGACCTAATGTCTTTCGATGAATACGGACGGAGATTATCGCTGACCAGTTAAGTTCAAGACTTTGCTAGATTTTTTTTTTACTGGATTAGAAAACACATACTAAGATTTACTGTTATTCTTATTAAAACAGTTACAAAATATTTTGATTTAATTTCCTTTCTAAGACTGAAATCATTTCAAAACTTGCATCGCCGATTTCTTAAACATTGTAAACTATTAATGTTCACACAATTCGTGGTTATACTATTTTGATTATTTTTATGAAACGTTTGAAACAATTGGTACATACTGGACCTTACATAGCTTTCAGTGATTCTCAGGAGAGAGAGAAAGATGAATGAGAGAGAGATGAATGAGAGAGAGGGAGATCGTTAACTGAGACGTTAATAGCGTTGTTTAGAAATAAATACATTATGGCTAAACAAGGGTTGACATATTATAATATATAATTATATATCCTTTTCAAATTAAAAAAAAAGAATGCCGACTTAGTTATGCGGACCTTTTGATTTGTTAATTAATGTACAGCTAAACTTTAAACCAATAAAAAATGAGAACAGAAAACATTTCAGATCATGTTTTTAAATATATGTGGATGTGCTGTAGTAAATGACAACCACATATTACTGGTGACTCGAGTGATTTGTACTTCAACTATTTATGTAGCAAAAAATAAAAAAAAAATCACTCTTACATGATATGTTATAGATAAATACATGTACAAAGTCTTAGTAAATTAATTGCAAGCATTGAACAAAAAAAAAAGCACACACATTCCATAAAATAACATTCAACTTTATTTCCCGCATAGCTGGTTATGGCGACGTGATTTTACATGAACAAAAATCACTCGTGCGATATATATGTGTACAGAAGCTGATCAAAAACACAACAGTGTCTTTCATCTTGGGTTCTATACCCAACAGGTGTTAATTGTCTTATTTTGTTTTCTGGCAGTTATTGTACTTTACAACTAACTCTGTATATTTAGACGCTTAAATAGGTGTACACGAGATGCCGGTATTCACACCTTTCCAGGGACACCTGTTTGGTAACTCATTACAACCTGTTGTGTGTATAGTCTGAATATATCTTACTTCTACATGTACTTTGTTTGTTTCATGGCTTTTCTTAATCTCTAAAAAACAAAAGAACTGTCTGTAGATATGTACACAAACAACTACTCGTAACTAAAGACTATCGGCGCATGGATCCGTAGAACAATTCAGCGACTCTATACATGCGGGATTTTCACAAATATTCACTTGCAATAAAATATCATTTACCGGGTACATTAATGTACCAAAAAACTGATTCATTACATTGTAAATAGTTGATTGGAATTTAACATTTTGCAAGAAGATGTAAGCACAAACACAGCTCTTTTTAAATTTATTTTCAATCTAATATGTGTGATGTGATATAGCGTCAAAATTTTAGCCGTCGCGATCAATCTGAATACATCGTCTACTGTACAAACTTAAAGGCATTCTGTTGAAATCGTTGTGAAAACCATGAGTCTAAAATTAATAAATTAAATTCATACAAATAAAAATCTAATAATTCCAAACTGTTTGCACACAATTACATACACTCTCAGAGAGAGAGAGAGTGAGAGAGGGAGAACAAGAACTTGTGTGTTGATGATATATTACTTAAATTAAAGTTTTATCACTGAACTCTATTATTTCGCTTTAGGTTTCTATAGTTGGTCATTTGAGCGGGATTTTTATCTCAGGACTTCACGTGCTTCGCCTGTCAATCAGTTTAAGTATAACAGTACAGATCACGCCATGTGCCGCGTGCTACTTGGCTCCTCCTATATGGCTAGAAGAAAATTATCGAATGAAAATTAAACGTTTTTGTTTTAGATTTACATTCTACTGTGTTTTTCCATTAAATTCCATGATGTTTAAATGCCTCTAAATGCAACAAGTAGTCAAAGGTCAAATTGACGAGCTTTATTATGACGTCACAAACGTTGAACGCTGTAAACTGCAACGTCACAAGCGAAAATCAAAGTTCACGCTTGTGGCTGTTACTGTGGCTCTTCCATTAATATTAACTTACCCTTAGGATAGGATAGGAATTTTAAGGTATGAATCACATTTGCAGACAAGGCAAGAAGTTAAAAAAATGTAAATATAAGCATTTTTAACGCGCGTTACTCAATTTGTATGCACACACCGCTGCAGTTATGAGAGTGTATACTTCAAAAAATCATGATTCATTTATGCTATAATGTTTTCTCTCCCTATTAAAAAGAGTGTTTCTATTTGAAATTATTCAACAATAATTTCCTTCCGACTTTATGATTACATAACTCATGCACTGGCAATCAGAGTATTTTTCCCTCGCTGTCGTATTATTTTTGTTACTAGATAAATTATATATCTATTATTAGATAATATATTTATCACTTTAAACATTCATTTGTTGATTACTTGGTATTTTTCCGTGACCTGTTTACTACAAGTATGTGTGTATAAAGGTAAATAAAATATAAACAGGTTAGTCAGCATCTGTAAATCGTCAGCTAAATCGCATGCATATACAGTGAAGAGCGGACACTTGTTCAACAGAATGATAAATATCGCCATTAAATGCTATTGACTTGTGTATATCCAGTTGCGTACATATCGTAAGAAATATGTACATGTATAGTTTAACGGAAAAAATAAAAACTAATAGTCATATTTTGACTATGCACGCGATCTAATTCAGATGAGAGAAGCGATGAGGGGTTAAATGTGGGTATGATCTGTGTATACAAACAAGTGCAGAAAATCATAGAATCAATATTTAAATGAATAAAAATTTGCGTCAAAAACTATTTAACTGTTGATTTCAAGATGTCTTATCGGAAATTCATTGTTTATCTTATCATTAACTGCGTGTAATTTTACATCGTCTATTCACTAGGGGAATTTGATCAGCAATAGTACTACAGTAGTACGCAATAAAGAATGATCATACGAATTATGAATAAAGAAAGATGCTTATAAAAATAACAACTAGCCGAGAATCAAGACAAAGATGAAGGAAACTTAAGAAATATCGGTATAAAGTCGGGGCAATTTTTATAGCAAATTTTATATGGATTAGAAATATTTAATGACTTCAATTCAAGTACATGTATAGAAATAAAAACTTAAGATGCTTTGTAAAATTATCGACAGCTCGCTGAATTAACAAAAATATATCGGATTAAAGTCAAACAGTTCTTTTAATCTTTCTTAAGGATTACAATTATCTAAAATTAAATACTAATAATAACAGACTATATATATAATCAAAATAAAAATTACCCCTGCTTCCCGGTTGTCACTGAGTACACGTTTCACAAAATGTATCAAAAACAGGGGAACGGATGAAAGTTCTGATTTTAAATAGATCGAAATACATTTGTAAAATATCATATAAATAAACAAAAAAAATTATTATCATATGTCATAATTACCACCTTGCTGAAGTAGATCGGGCAAAAACTAAACGAAATTCTATCGAGAAAAATCAAAGCGTTTAGGCCACGCCTACCTCATTAATAAAGTGCACAAACCGTTCACAAAGCGTGCAGTTATTTTTAGCAAAGCGTACCGTGCAAGAAGCGTACCGTACCGTTCACAAAGCGAACCGTACTGTTCACAAAGCGAACCGTACTGTTCACAAAGCGAACCGTACCATTCAAAAAGCGTAATGAACCAAACCGTGCAACTGGTGTAGAAGCACGTTTCAGGGTCTGTAGAGCCATCTCACCTGAGCTGAAAGCTCAAGTGAGCTATTTTGATCACATTTTGTCCGTTGTCCATCCGTCTGTCTGTAAACTTTTTACAATTTGAACTTCTTCTCTAAAACCGCTCAGCCAATTTCAACCAAACTTGGCACAAAGCATTCTTATGGGAACAACAATATTTTTCCAAATTTGACATTGTTTAGATAAGTTTAAAAAGATTTTTTCATAGGCCTACATGTTTAGAAAAATAATTAATGGGGGCATTTTGCGCGATGTGATAGATCTATACATACCAGTATTGTCATGGGATCTGTCTTAAACCCATTTTAGGGCAGATCACATTCTTTTAGTTTTTATCAAGTAACAAACGTGTTAAAGCTGCCATTTAATGAATAAATTTCAAGTACTGAACTTACTTTTTCAACAACGTGCTCATGCGGGCAGATGGTGCTGGGTTGTCAACACTCATTCATTGTCTCTTTACACACAGTAAAAAAAATTGGCAGCACAGTTTGGTCACCAGCAGCACCACTAAAGCTTCAAAAGCAGGCCCTAGTAAGGCACATAATTGCAGTATCAACGCAATGACAAACCAAGTGCGTTTGCATGTATCTCTCGGGAGTCATTGGGATGTCACTGCATCACAAGAATGTCTTGTGCACACAGTCAGTGCATTGAGCATACAGTGTCTGTGAACTGAAAGTGAAAACACCTAGCACGTCATGGGCACTCTGAGCAAGAGCTCAGTTAATCGCCAGCTTAGGGTGACAGGGCATTTATGTGGTATGGGACATCTGTCGATATTAATGTGGATTAAAGTACATTACAATTAAAATGCTTTCACTGGATCAGAATTTTCAAGTTTTTCAATATTTCACCAAAAAATAGTTTTTAACAATATTTGGAGAAGTAAAAAGTGTAAACCCCCAGTGGGATTTGAACTCATTACATGTACTTGCAGATTTGTAGTAAACCCTCTAACCCACTGCGCTACGCTGTTAGGTGACAAATTTGGAAAAAAAAACTACCTTTATAATTGCTCTTGGTTTTATTTTTTATTTTGATAAACAATACATCACAACATGGAAGTGTCCCATACCACCTTAAGTCTTTAGAATAATTATAATTTTAGAATTAATTAAAAATTCATCAGTTTTTTTTACTAATTTTTCCAATATAAGGAGGCCGCTTTGAGATTTTTTTTGCGTAAAAACTACAATAGCAAATTAATAATACTAAATTCTACTGATTTATTTTAAGTGGAGTCAAAGATTGAAGTGGATTTGGAAGATGCCCTAGACAGTAAACCTGTTCAAAAGACTACAGGTAACAATGAAATTCCAAGATGTCACTTTTGCATGATTGAAAAATCTTATTAAATGAGTTGTGCTATAGAAAACAATCTACATTGAAATGATATATATATATATATATATATATATATATATATATATATATATATATATATATATATATATAAATAATTTCGCTTAAAAAAGGGAGACTATTTGAACTGAGATATATCATTTTGCCATTTTTTTTCCCTGCAAAGTCCTTTATTATTTTATTATATTTTGGCTCTACACTTGAGGTTTTTTTGATCACCCTTTATTTGGTTTTCTCCATCTGTCCGTCTGAACGATTGGGCCAATTTCAACCAGTTTTAGCCAAAAACATCCTTGGGCGAAGAGGGTTCTAATTTCTATTTTTTTTTTGTAATAAAGGGGTCACACACTTTTTGAACTTTGAATGAAAGGTTATTACTAAATTACCTTTCATTCAGAATTTTGTTCTGAATTTTTCAACAATCTTTTTAAGCTCACCTGAGCTGAAAGCTCAAGTGAGCTTTTCTGATCAAAATTTGTCCGTTGTCTGTCGTCGGCGTTAGCATTGGTGTTGGCGGCGTTGTCGTTGTAAACTTTTCACATTTTCTTCTTCTTCTCCAGAACCACTGGGCAGATTTCAACCAAATTTGCCACAAAGCATCACTGGGTGAAGGGGATTCAAGTTTGTTCAAATGAAGGGCCGTGCCCTCTTTAAAGGGGAGATAATTGAGAATTATTGAAAATTTGTTGGTATTTTTAAAAAATCTTCTTCTCAAAAACTATTTGGCCAGAAAAGCTTAAACTAGTGTGGAGGCATCCTCAGGTTGTGTAGATTCAAGTTTGTTCAAATCATGGTCCCCGTGGGTAGGGTGGGGCCACAAATGGGAGGATCAAGTTTTACATAGGAATATATTGAGAAAATCTTTAAAAATCTTCTTCTCAAAAACTATTTGGCCAAAAAAGCTCAAATTAAAATGGAAGCACCCTCAGGTTGTGTAGAAATCATGGTCCCCGGGGGTAGGGGGGGCCATAATAGGGGGGTCATTTTACATAGGAATATATTGAGAAAATCTTTAAAAATCCTCTTCTCAAAAACTATTTGGCCAGAAAAGCTCAAATTAAGATGAAAGCATCCTCAGGTAGTGTAGATTCAAGTTTGTTCAAATCATAGCCCCTGGGGGTATGGCGGGGCCACAATGGGGGATGGATTTTTACATAGGAATATATGGAGAAAATCTTTAAAAATCTTTTTCTCAAAAAATATTAGTCTAGAAAAGCTCATATTTGACTGGAAGCATCCTCAGATAGTGTAGATTCAAGTTTGTTCAAATCATGGTCCCTGGGGGTAGGGTGGGGCCACAATTGGGGTATGAATTTTGATACAGGAATATATAGAGAAAATCTTTAAAAAAAATTGTTTTTAAACTATTAGGCCAGGAAAGCTCAAATTGGCGTGTAAGCATCCTTAGATAGTTTAGATTCAAGTTTGTTCAAATCATGGTCCCTGGGGGTAGGGCGGGGCCACAATGGGGGATAATTTTTTTATAGAGAGAAAATCTTTAAAAATCTTCTTCCGAAAACTATTAGGCCAGGAAAGCCCAAATTTGAGTAGAAGCATCCCCAGATCGTATAGATTCAAGTTTCTTTAAATCATAGTCCCGGGGTACGATGAGGCCACAATGGGGTATGAATTTTTACATTGGAATATATAGAGGATATCTTTAAGAATATTCTTGGAAAGTTTTCAGTCCAAAACTCAGTATTTTGTGTGAATGTGCAGATTTAAGTTGGATGAAACCATGATTCCTTAGAGAAAAGTGGGACCACAAAATGGGGGGGGGGGTATAGGATTAGAGAAAAATTTTCTTAGAGGTACAACAAAAGGGGCTTGATATTTACCAAAAAAGATGTGGATAAAAATTGGCAGATTTTCATTTTTTTTTTTTAGCAAGATCTACTGTACTTAGTTGTAAAGATATTTTGATTTTGATACTGTAATGCTAATTTGATCAGAGTTAAGGCTCAGGTGAGCGATGTGGCCCCTGGGCCTCTTGTTTAAAAACCATTTGACCAGAAAAGCTGATTTTAGGTAGTGAACAGTACAGGCAACGCGGATCCCGCCCCGTCACGGTATAAACACATCGAGGTGATCGGCCAGGTGAGACAGGTATACCGCGTTCCCATCACGGTAAACTCATCATATACCTGTCCCCGCCACGGTAAAATTATCAATGGAAAAGTATCGTATACAAACGGGAGTTATAATCTCCCCAAATGACAAATAAATTGCATGTTAATTTATATTTAATGACAATATTTAACCAGATTTTGACAGAGATTATAATCGAAATACTAAGAGTCTTTTTTACTATTTTTTTATTTATTTCATAGCTATTAAATAAATAATTAAAGTATATAATTTGATACTTGTGCAGCAATTGCAAATAAAATATTTTCGATTCCATTATCATATTTTAAGAAGGTCGTTAAAAAAAAAATAATCATGAAATGATTTTAATTGCCAATAAAATTATATATGTGTACGCAGTGGGATTGTGTTTTCTTAACAATTAATTGGTCCGCCTACATTTGTATTGTTTGTTGTTGAAGTCCATGCGTGTCAACTAATGATGAGCAAGTGATTCAAAATCAGGACTCCCTATAATTAGCAACCCGGTATTTTTAGCACGTTCGGTTCATTTCTTACAAGGTCTTCTACGTGTAAAGAACAGTTTTTGTGAATTCACGTTTAAGTGATTTTTTGTTTACAGTAACTTTAAGTTAGGCTCGACATTTGTCATTGCGCGAGGATTCCCACTTTCTAGTGCGTTACGTTTGCGGCGACAATCTTCAAGTGCGAAGCCGTGTGTTCTTCAAGACTTGAATATTCAGTGTGTCTCATGGAGATAAGTCCTCGACGAATCCCAGCTACAGACTGAAGTACCGCTCCAATGCATTCTAACTATCTCCAGCTTCAAATCGTATCGAATACGCACCATCGTAATGCGAAAAATCGAATTAACGTGTATCTCTCTGAACTGAATTATAACATATAGAGAGTAAGGAGCCTTAGAGATAACCAAGAGTGGCATGAAATTATGTAATCGAAAGATATTATAGGTATCCCTTGTCATGTTGTCGTGATGGTGTACGTACCAGCTACCCGCCGTGACAGAGATTAGCGTTCGCTCACTCACTCCCCTCTCTCTCTCTCTCTCTCTCTCTCTGTCTCTCTCTCTCTCTCTCTCTCTCTCTTGCACTAAACAGAATAACTAGATAATTTATTTTGAGAACGAAATGTTGTTAAACCGTATTTTTATGCTCTTAAACATTTCAAACGAATTAAGAACATGTTTTGAAAGTTTTGCTCCAATAAAAAAACATTTAAACATTTCAGTAAATGTATTGATATCAATTATGTTAGCATATAATTTTATTGTATATAAAGCTACTACACATATGTAAACCCGTTTCCATAACGCTTGAACGCACAGAATACACAGGAATGAGGCAGGTAGAAAATCTGTGTAACGATTGACCAAGAAGAATTGTACATGTATATCAAACAATTTTACTAATAGTTATATTAAATAATTGATTCATTTTACTGCGTTCTTTAACAGCTAAACATGTTTAAGATGTTCCTTCCCGCAAAAAACCTCCATTATAAAATAAACGAGAGAGAGAGAGAAAAACACAACGAATTAAACTTTCTAAACACAGTATATCAAGCATCACGAACATTGTAAAAACTTAACTGTTAGACATACTTCTTATTTTCTTTATTAAAAATAAAACTAATAGAACGAAATTTTATCATGGAAGGAACACGTGGTAGAGCTAGCGGGCTGATTTGATTGACAGTTGCAGCACGTGGACTCAAATCTGAAACTGCATGATGAATTCAATCACAGTGTACCATATTCTTTTATGAATACTAATTTTATGAATATTTAGTATTGGATATTAGTATATTTCACATAAGTGTACGTTAAATTACGCCTAGACCCCCCCTTCTCTCTCTCTATCTCTCCTCTTCTGTAAGGTGTTGTGCGATTAGACAAAGCCGTACGTGATTAAGACTTTTTCTTTTGTCATGAATAGGTGTGAAAACCCTCAAGGGCATGTCGTTTTCTACCCTGAGTTTGTTAATCACTACATGTATGCAGAGAAAATGATCGTGACTTAAACTTTATATGTATTCACAAGAACGCATACTGACATAACACGTTATGATTCAATATGCTTTAACGCAGCACCAACTTTATATATGAATGATAATTTTATTATTGAATTGAAAAATAGATTTGTTAGTTGATTCCCGACATTTGTTCATTTTCTCAATTTAAAACATACACATGTAGTGACAGTTTACGGCGCTATGCGTGTCAACTTATAAGATGAGAAGATGAAATTGCTCTGCATTGAAACAAGTTCATTTAATGAAAATATTTAATTTTAAGATTGTTCTAAATACAGGATTAACAACTAATAGAAATAATAACTGAAATAAGCACATCAAATACAAAGATGTGTGTTCTTATTTACACATCACAAAATTTAACAGTGTAATAATCATGTTATGTTGTAATTCGAATGTAGTTTCCAATTTCATGATATGAAATTCTATTTCATAAATATAATTTATTAATTTTATAATGAAATGAACCACAGTTTATTTACAATACAGCTGTTATGCTTAAATCTGAAGTCGCATATTTGACGTGGATTTACGCGACCCGCATTGCCTGTAATGTACAGCAGAGGTAAAGTAACAACAACAAGCAGCAGCAGGAATAACGGTAAATCACACCGTCGGGGTGTCATCACGGTCGCAATCCATACCGCGATCAAAAACCGTGATGGTGTATCGCGGGAGCGATAAAAATACCGTGACGGTAACGCGGGCCAATACAGGATCCGCGTTGCCTGTACTGTATATTCAAATTGTTTAAATTATGAAACCTTGGGGTAGGGTGGGTCATAATGCAAGTTGAAATACTTACTTCGGAAACAAAAGAAAATTCTTTATAATTTTCTTCGGAAACCTGATGAAATGTATGGAAGTATACTCAGGTAGTGTTGATTCAGATTTTATTCAAATCATGATCCCAAGGGAAGGGTGGGTCACAACAGGGAGCTGAATTTTTACATGGAAAAAAATGTAGACATATATCTTCTTCTTTCAAAAATTCCATTGCTTTGAATGTCAAGGTCATAGGTCAAGATCCAAGGTCATATCAGACCACAAAAAAAGATATATATGTTTAAGTCCTATACCAACCTGAACTTTTCTAAGTCACAGGTCAATGCCAAAGCAAAATCCTTTGAATTAATTTTATCCTATTTTCCATTTGAGATGGTCACCATCTCAATAATGTCTAGTTAAACAATTTTTTTGAAGAACCCTCTTGTGGGTGTCATCATGATTTTTAGCTCACCTGAGCTGAAAGCTCAAGTGAGCTATTCTGATCACATTTTGTCTGTCATCCGTCTGTCTGTCTGTGAGTCCGTCTGTCTGTAAACTTTTCACATTTTCAACATCTTCTCAAGAACCACTGGGCCAATTTCAACCAAACTTGGCACAAAGCATCCTTAGCCTAATGGGATTCAAAATAGTGTAAATTAAGGACCACGCCCTTTTGCAAAGGGAGATAATTAGGAATTTATAAAAACATTTCGAGACATTTTGAAAAACCATCTCATGAACCATAAGACTAGGAAAGCTGTAACTTGTGTGAAAGCATGCTCTGGTAGTGAAGATTCAAAGTTGTGAAAATCATGACCCCCGGGGATAGGGTGGGGCCACAATGGGGGGTCAAATTTAAACATAGGAATATATGGAGTAAATCTTTAAAAATCTTCTACTCAGAAACTAATCAGCCAGGAAAGCTGACACTTGTGTGGAAGCATCCTCAGGTAGTGTAGATTCAAAGTTGTGAAAATCATGACCCTTGGGGGTAGGGTGGGGCCACAATGGGGGGTCGAAGTTTAACATAGGAATATATAGAGTATATCTTTAAAAATCTTCTTCTCAAAAACTAATCAGCCAGGAAAGCTGAAACTTGTGTGAAAGCATCCTCAGGTAGTGTAAATTCAAAGTTGTGAAAATCATGACCCTTGGGGGTAGGGTGGGGCTACAATGGGGGTCGAAGTTTAACAAAGGAATATATAGAGTAAATCTTTAAAAATCTTCTTCTCAGAAACTAATCAGCCAGATGATTCTTTATAATTGGTAAGACTTTGCCCCCAGGACAATTCTTTGGCCTCACAAGAAGGTTCAGAGTTTGATGTAGGTTTATATCCCATACATAAACTATTGTTAAGGATCTTTTTGAAAACAGCAATACTCAACATATGATATGACTATAAAATCATCCAGTTAAAGGGACTAATGATTATAAACATAAGAATATCCAGGGGGAAAATGGATTTTATTTATACAGGATCTACATGTATTATTGTACATTGTCCAGATAGTTTGTATTATGACTCCACTAAGCTGATTTTATCATACCTATTGTTCCTCAGGTGAGCAATGTGGCCCATGGGCCTCTTGTTGATTGTTATTATGCTAAACAGCATACACAAAGGCGTAATTTGATTAGTTCTCACCATATGTGTTCTTGTATTGTACATTGTAATTACAAAAAAACTTAAGAATAGTTCATTTACACAGACATATGGGAAAACATTATTTCTGGACACTAGGTATGAACTAGTTATCCCAAAATGACAAAATCTAAATCAAAATTAGCAAATTCTAGCATGTAGGCAGTCTTTAATAGTCAGGACTCCAAAAACGTCTGTTATCCACAGTAGGCTGTATATATATATATATAAGTTTATTCTTATATTACAGGATATTCATGCCACTTATGTGACATACCATATCGCCATGAATCATCTTTAAAACTGCACAATCTTACTTGTCACTCTAGTAAGTATTTACAGAATGTTTGCTGGTATTTGATTTGATATAAAACAGGCAGTAAGATAAAAGGTGAACCTGCTTCACACTTCAGTGCCTAAAGTTGACCCCAAAAGCAGACCTCAGAGTAAACCCATAATAAACCATGAGCAGACACAAATTTTCAAAAAGCAGACCCTGACCAGACCCCAAGCACTCAACCCTGAAAGTAAACTCCGGGTTAGTTTGGGTCTGCTTTGGTGTTAGGTTGGAATTAGCTGCAGGTCTGTAGCTCCCAGACTGAAAAAGTTTGGATAGACCGCTTTTTGTACAAAAATTAGCACCATTAAATTAATTCTTCATTCTATTTACTGTTGATATCTGTCCTATACCTGCCTCAAACTTTTTTTTAAACACACTGTTGACCTTGGAAATTGTAGTATGTTAAATTTATGTCCAGCTCAAGAGTTGCCCTTTTATAATGTATACAAACTGCACCACTTCACTTTACAGGGCTGGAAATGGAGTTATCAAAATATCAGAAGCAAGTGAAGTAATGTCTGTAGTAAAATGTCCAAGGAATTTTTTGGAATCAAATATTTGTACAGAATGTGTTATGAAATAAGGTTATTCAGTCCAAAACTAGCGCAGTTTTTTGTGTGCCATAAATTGCAGGTTTTTACTACATGTATATGCGTGTTACTGTAGGTTGTCTATCTGAATTTCTTACGACCGGGAGGTACAGACCTGCAGCTAAGGTTAGATCTGTATATAATGTAATAGTAGACAAATCTTGAGACATTGTTTTCAAACATTTATTACATAAATTACTTTCATGCTAATCAAATATAAAATATACTTTTTTTCATTAGATTGTTTACCTTTCATCAAAATGACAGTTTGAAATCATGAACTTTGACCTTTCGTAGTTATCAAATGAGTTTCTGACGGGCAGAATTATATGAATTTTGTAAGAAGGAGGTTTTTAACCAGGTTTTCCAACGGAAAAATTCGGTTATTAAAATGGCGTGCAGGCGGGTGGGTGGGCGGCTGCCAAAAGGGTACCCTCATTGTACAGATAACCTCTCCTACAGTTCTCACGATAGGAAGTTGTTCTTTTGCAGATCAATTGTGCATATATCAGAGGTGTGCATATTGCTAGGATTTTGATTTCCAATAATTTATGAAAAAAATACCAGCTTTTGAACTTAGTCATTTTTTGGCAAAATATTGCATATAGGGTACCCTCATTGTACGGATAACTCCTCTTACAGTTCTCAACATAGGAAATTGTTCTTTTGCAGATCAATTGTACATATATCAGAGGTGTGCATATTGCTAGGATTTTGATTTCCAATAATTTATAAAAAAAAAAACCCAGCTTTTGAACTAAGTCATTTTTGGCAAAATATTGCATATAGGGTACTCAATTTCACTGGATACGGGTTGACATGGATTATGGATACAGTTCACATAAATGAAAACCCGGTTTGCTGTCACATTGACAGCTTTTTACTTGTTCATATATTAAACAAAAGAACATTTAACTTTGGTACAATATCCAAAAATTAAGTAGAAATGCAAGTTGTAAGCCTTAACTACAAGGCCTGAGGTTGTGGGCTTAATTGATTTCAGCTGGTAGAAAGTCCTAAAAAAAATAACAAAAGCTGGTGGAGGTAGAAAAATCTAGTAATCCTTTCATATTAAATCATTATTGAAATTTTAAGTGCCATTTTCAGGCATAAGTTAGGTTGTTTTAAGAAATAAACAGCAATTTAAAAATTCACTGGGATTTGAACTTGGTTGTTCACATGATCAAATCCTCAGGATTTGATCAGTGAAGACCGAATTACTTACATTTACATTTGAGAATGACACAACGTTCAGAATCATTAATATAACAGTGTTTTTGCTCACCTTAGCTGAAAGCTTAAGTGAGCTATTCTGATCACATTTTGTCTGTTGTCCATCTGTATGAAAACTTTTCACATTTTCAAAATCTACTCAACAACCACTGGGCTAATTTCAATTTATCTTGGCACAAAGCATTCTTAGGCTAAGGAGATTAAAAGTTAAGAAAATTAAGGATCACGCCCTTTTGCAAAGGGAGATAATTAGAATTTATTGAAAATTGAGAAATTTCAAAAAATCTTCTTCTAACAAACCATTAGGCCAGGAAAGCTGATACTTTTGTGGAAGCATCCTCAGGTAGTGTAGATTCAAAGTTGTGAAAATCATGACCCCCAGGGGTAGGGTGGGGCCACATTGGGAGGTTGAATTTTTACATAGGAGTATATAGAGAAAAATTTTTTCTAAAAAAACATTTGCCTAGAAAACTGTAACTTTAGTGAATGCAACTTCAGTGTAGATTCAAATTTGTTCAAATCACAATATTTAGGAATAGGGTGGAGCCACATTGAAGATTCAGTTGTACAAAGGAAAACCTTTTAATTATTCACAAAAACTTAAATGTTATTATACATGCTTTAACATACATGCAAGCATTTTAATATATTGCTGATTCTTTAAAATCATTTGAACTTTGGCCCCTTGACAATTATTGGACAGAGTTTGATGTAGGTTTATATCCTGTATGTAAACAAGGGTCTTTTTGAGAACTGCAATGCTGAATGTGGCACGACTATAAAATCATCCCGTTAGAAAAGGGACTTGATTACAAATATAAGAATATCCAGGGGGAGACAGATTTTTTGTACAGGATCTACATGTACAGCAACCGCAACGTTATTTTTTACACGATAAATGATAGGATAGGATTCATGCACGATAGGATAGGATTAACGCAGAATAGAACAGTATACACGCACGATATGATAGGATTGATACACGATAGGAAAGGATAAACGATGTTCATGATAAACGTATAACAGCCTTAAACAATCTTCACGTTTAACCTGATAATGGCAGAATTTGAGGAAAAACTCGTGCAATTCAAGATATAGATGACATTTCTTGTTATCAACAAATGACCGGTTGTTGTAATCGCTGCATCATTTATATAATATATTAAAATGGCCAATTAAATTTTCTTAACAAATATTATGAGCTAAAATGATCAATTATTTGTATTGTTAACATTGTTTTCAATACCGAACAACCCAGCCGATTGCCGCGAACATTTCAGCCCAAGAGCAAATAACACGGAAAATAGCGGACTCAATGGAAATACAACTCTTGCTCTAAATAAATATAAAATCTATAATAAATACATTTATTTCTGTATAAAAAATGAAGCATTAAAAATAAATTATTAACACATATACACATTCTGCGTACGATATGTTGACATTGTTTTCATTACTGCACACCCAAACCGATCGCCGGGAACATTTTATCCCGAGATCAAATATCACACGGAAAATATAGCAGGTTCAATTGAAATAATAATTTTGTTGAAAGTAAATATTAGTTAAATAATAATGACTTTTGTTCCTATAAACAATGGTGCATGCAAAACATTATGTTATACATACAAGTTAATGTTTACACAGGTATACAGTCTGCGTATGATTTAATATATTCGATATACAGGTAAATATGTTACCTTGTTCCTAAGAACATCGATAGTTTACAATCATTTTTCACTTCCACTGCTTACAGATATGAATTATATGTACTACTGATTACCGTAATTTGATCTAAATAAATTGAGAATTTTTGTATCAAGATAAAATGCTGGATAAGGAATTTACATTTTTTGTTCGATAAATGTCCGTATACGGCGCATTGGTTGAATCGTAACTTTGAAAGAACTGTACGTCTTGCCAAACGATTAACACGATAGGATAAACGGAACAATTAACCGTTAAAATAAAACGATAATCCTGATAGGATTAGCGCATGATAGGATAGGATTAACGCATGATAGAACAGTATACACGCACAATACGATAGGATTGATACACAATACGATAGGATAGGATTGTAAAGAATAACGTTGCAGGTACAGTATTATACCACATATTCCAGATATTTTGCATTATGACTCCATGAATCTGATTTTATCACGCCTATTGTTGCTCAGGTGAGTGATGTGGCCTGTGGGCCTCTTGTTACGTTTACAATAGTGCGGCCGTCAAGTAATAAGCGTCTGCAGATATCATTGTGACATCATGAACACGTTCATACAGAATTGAACGCTTTTGCTTTGGTTCATGTAAGGAAGCTAGCATATTTGCAAATGTAAATACCTACAGTATTTGATTTTAAACTTCTTGCATTTAACTTGGCTTACAATTTACACTAAGGGCTTTTTTTTTTTAATTTTAGGTAAGGAGGAACTGATTGAGGAAGATGAGTCATCTATTAATGGCTTCAAGGAACCAGAGATAGAGTCAGTAAGTATTAAAATTAGATAGAATATATCTCACAGATTGTTCATATAAAATGCATGTTGCGTGTAAAATCCCAATATTAGTAATTAAGATTTCAGTCTTTGTAGGTGTTATACTCTGTCTTAAGATATTTATGCGGCACATTTTCTTGAATTATTCAAAATTCATAAATACCTTAGGGTTTAACAGGTCGAGACCACTAGATTTTGTGCCGTCGGCATAAATTTGCATACAAAATTGGCTTTCTGTTTACTTTTATTGACAAACCAATCAGGTGAATGAGTTGCAAGGCATTGTTGGCTACTACAAGTTTCATTGTATACAAAGCGTATTGAAAATATATACCTTTTTGAATTGTTCTATGGAAACTCATTTTCAATTATTTTTCAAAATTAATAAAATATATATGGGAAATTATGTCTGATCTTTCATTTCTATGCTCAGATTTGAAAAATGTTGCCTATGAGGCTTTATATCAATCTATGTAAATACCCCATTGTCAATGTTCAAAAGAGAGGTACGTTCTATTATATTAGAAGCAGTGAGTATGTTTTTCATGTGATACCCCAGGTTTATGACAGCATGTAATATTAGTAGAATATTGAAATTTTCTTCAGGGACACTCATCATAATGCTTAGTGTACAAAATGCTACATGAAACGTGCATTTCAACTATCGTGGCTATTTACATATGTTATTTAAATTATTAATGGTGTACAATAATTAAGTCACCAAAAAAAATTATGCAGTTTTTCCTTATCAAAATTTGCTCTTACTTGTATGCGCATGTATGCCAATCTATTGATACTGATCAAATTTTGAAACAACAGTTGATAAATTAGAACAACAGTATTTTTCAATGTGAGCATGGAACAAAGTCTTCTATACGTAATATTTCCTATTTGGGTCATCTGAATAAACTCAGGTGACCTATTGTTATCCGTTTTTGTCCGTCGTCGTGCGTTGTGCGTTACCCCTTAACAATTTTACATTTTTAATTTCTTCTTAAAAACTACAAGTTCAATTGTTACCATTTTTGATGTGAGGCATCTCTTTGGTAAGAGGAATCTAAATTGTGATATTCATGGTTCTACCACCCCTGGGCACCACAGGTGGGGCCAAATATGCCCCCCCCCCCAAAAAAAAAGCCAAATTTTCAAAAATCCTCTCTACTCCCACACACGTGAGGAAAAAACTGGTTGCATGGCCCCTGGGTCATGGGTTCTGGCTCTGAGGTTGGGCCAATATGGCCATATAGTAAAATTGTATTGAATCTTAGAAAATCTTCTCTACTCCCATATATATTTGTTAACGACTAAATGCATGATTATGATGTCCACTATCTCCTTTACCAAAATTGTTGATTTCATGACCCCTGGGTCAGGGGTTCAGGCTGTGGGGTTGGGCCAATATAGCCTTATAGTGAAAATGTATTAAATCTTAGAAAATCTTCTTCTCTACTCCCATATATATTTGTTAAAAACTAAATACATGATTATGATGTCCAAGAAGCCCTCTACCAAACTTGTGAAATTCATAACCCCTGTATCAGGGGTTCATAACCCCTGTATCAGGGGTTCGGGCTCTAGGGTGGGGCCAATATGGCCATAAAGTAAATAGGTATTAAATCTTAAAAGATATTCTTCTTTACTCCGATACATGTGGGCAAAAAACTGAATACATGGTTATGATGTCCACTATCTCCTCTACCAAACTTGTGAAATTCATGGCCCCTGGGTCAGGGGTTCAGGACATGGAGGGGGGGGGGGGGGCAATATAGTGTTAATGCATATAATGTTTAAAATCTTCTCTATTCTCACACATCTGTATGAAAAACTGACTTCATAATTATGTTCACCAGGTAGTCCTCTACTAAAATTTTAAATTTCATGTCCCCTGGAGTATGGGTTTTGACTCTAAGGCAGGGCCAATATGGATGTATAGGTGTTAATGCATATAATGTTTACAAATTATTAAGTTTTTCGCCAACATTATAGGTTTCATAGTTCTTTTTGTAAGATTTCAGACAGGGAGGTGGTGGTCATTACAAATTTATAATTTTTGTATTCCGAATGAAACCTAATTAAATGCAAATATGAGACTCCTCGACAAGTTTTTTATGGGTTATATGCTACTCAGGTGACAGTTAAGGCCAATTGGCCTCTTGTTACCTTCTAAAGTAAAAATCGAGTTGTATGAATTTTCCAACAAGCAATTAAATATTGTCTATAAAACAGCCAAAAGTAAACACGTTGTAAACCGTCATACTTTGCGACTCATTCAATGGACTTGAGAACCTGTTTGACATAAATATTGTCACATGAAACATAAAGCTATTTCTGTTATGGCTATTAATTGATGCTCATGTGAGCGATGCTGCCCATAAGCCTCTTGTTTTATTTAATGTTAGATTAAATGAAACGTTCAATCCTTCATAACCAATTTCTTATGTACTTTTGAAAAATAATCATTTAATTACAACCACTCCTTATTAAAAATAATTTTTCTCTACAAAGTTTCTGGCACACGGAAGAGAACTTAATAACATGTTAATTAATATGGCTTTTCCATATATGTTTCATATCCCTTCCTCAGAGCATATATAATGGCCTTACAGTGACAATACAAATATATTTTATAGAAATAGACATAAATATAAATATAAGCATTGATTGCTTAAATGTACAGTACACCTCATAAGTATCCCAACAAAAACACTGGCCACTGTGAGTTTCGGTACCTTTAATCTATTATTCTCTATTAAGCCCTCGAAACAAGAAAAGACGTGGTGCAACACTACGCGACGCGATGTAGTAACATGGTGTTACATGCAGTATTTACCTGTGAGGATTAAAGAATAAAACTTTAAAAATATTTATTTATTTACGTAAGAGAATTTTAGAAAAAAGAAACAGTAATTAAAAAAAAAATTCATTACATTTTAAGGCACACAATATTTTAGAACAATGCCACTGTAACAGTGAATTTCTGTTGAGATAGATTTGCAGATATTTCCAAAGGAGGGGCCGGGGGTATAAATGTTTTACAAATGAATAATAACTCCAACTTTTTGTCATATTTCTGTGATGTAGTAAAAAATGACACATTTTCTCAGTTTTTTAACGAGGAAAATGTGTCTGCATCCGTCGCCCACAACAAAATTAATATATTTTTTGTAATATCAGAGTCATGATAAAATCATAATGTGAATTTCATCGTGAGCAACGGCTGCGGATATTATTTTTCTGTTAAAAAAACTACTGGAAAATACAATCATTCTAATAATGCTACAATGTGTCATGTAGTCAATTTCAACTGATTTTACTATTGTTTACAGATTGAATTGCAAGAAGAGAACTTGTGTTCATTGGCTATTATGGGACATTTTCACCAATCATCTGAAAAGTACTTCAAACATGCTGCTGCAGGCTCGCAGTGTACAAGCAATTGTCTGATGGCTATAGTTGCTTCTAATCATAAACCAGTGGACAACTGGAACTCCGATATCATTGATGAAATTCTTATTGAAGGTGATAAACTACACCTAAATATTCTCCAGAGAAATCACTGGCCATTTGGAAGAAAAGAATCAAGAATTGACATGGATGAGATTCCTGAAAAAATTTGTTGCCAAATTGAAAAAGAAAAAATTGAAGCAAGTGTTGGTGTTCTGGATGAGGCAAAATTTGCTCTATCTACTGAGATTGATGGTTTGATTCAAAGAGCACTAGAAGCAACACCAAATCAAAGTTTTATTCTTAGAATGTTTGGGTCATGCACAGCAATTCTCAGGAGAGAAAATCAGCAATACTGCATATTTGATCCTCATTCTAGAAACTATGCTGGTCTTATTGACCCTAGTGGCACTGCAGGACTCTTTTACTTTGATAGTCTTTCAGATATGATTAGATATTTAAAAGGAAATGTGGGATGTAGAGAGGAGCAGGTGGACTTATTTCCAATTTTTGTCAATTTATTGAGATCTGATTTTACAGAACACAAAGCAGACCCATCGGTACCTGAATTTGGAAATTCTTGTGACGTACCTAAACTGGAAAATCTGCAGGAGTTTGTGACCACCACAAGTAAGTGTGTTCTAAAGCATATACTCAAATCTAAAGATGTATAATATAGAAACAGAAATAATATATTTTGGCAAGCAAATTATGTTAACTGAGGTTTCTCAATGTCCTTAAACTTTACAAACACCCCTCACAAGGTCCTTCTGTCCATCCATGTCTGTCACTGGAATGAAAAGTGCATTATTCTTGCCCAGCCTTCTTTTTTATTGAAAAACATAGAAAGTTCTAACTTAACATTAATCTTTGATCTTAGAGTGTGTCATGATCTTGACCCAAGGTCAATGGTGCAAGTTCAAGGTCAGTTTAAAAAAAAAATTAGGATGGCAATCTCTAACCAGTCGGAATGATGGTAACCGGTTACAAAATCAGTAATTGGTATTCATGAAAACAAAATTCCCTGCAGGAATTGAACTTGGGACCTGTGTGTTGGTGATTAGATAGATACATATTTTGGCCATGTAAACTGGTTGACAATGAGTCAAATTCACCATGTTGTTCATGACGTAATGTCATAAAAAGTGGAAGTCACAGGGTGTAAAGGATTCTTGATGCAATTTCTGAACAAATTTTTTTTATAAAAATTATTTATTTTTTGAGACTTTTATCAAAATACGCTAAATTGGAGACCATTAAAACCCCAGGGCTGAGCACTTAAAATAAATTGGTGTTTATTATGAAGTAAGTTAAAATGTCCAGCTTTTCATAAATCATAAATGAACAATATGCTAATATCACTGTTGAGTACAGTGATATTAGCATTCAATACATTAAAATTCAATGTGTTTATTTTACATTTTTTTCTTACATAGTAACACAGCATCAATTTAATTCATAGAAATCGTAAAGCAGATACATGATACTACTATTTAAAAGGATTATTGCAAATGGAAATCTGTAACTTGTCATAGGCACACTTTGTTTTAAGAAGTCGAACTGACTGCAACATTGCAACATGTGGACATGTTGGACTGATACATTCAGTCCAACATGTCCACATGTTGCAATGTTGCAGTTGGTTCAATGAGTTGAAATATAAAAAAAAAGAAATTAATGATTAAAAAAATCCTCGAATGCATTGAGATATAATTAATATTGATATAATTAAGGTTTTAATTATAAATCATTTATAATCCTGAGTTACTAACTAAACATGATATTTTCCATTCAAAGAAACATCACATTTGTCTCCTTATTGAATAAGTACATGTACAGTAAGCCCAAATCAAGAGAACTTTGACACTTGATATATTAGCCACTTTATTTAAAAAACAAAACTTACACCATGGAAAATACTATCAGTGTTTGACACCATGGAAAATAATATCAATGCAAACACATCAGTGAATTTTTAAAAAATCTCTGTTGTAAATTTCTTCTTGTTTTGGGGTGAGTAAACAGTGGGTTACTTTAGCATTTCACACCCAACTTTTTGGGGTGAGCTATATATATACACACAGGTGTGTGCTATACACTAGACTGTATGGTAGTAAATTGGTGTGTCAACTGAGGATAGTTCATTAGTCAAATACTTGTTGACATCTCTATTTTCAAAAACTGTTTAATTGTGTTGGTCATGGTTGCTCGTATTTTTCCTTCCTGAATATCAAACTAATGTTAAACTCAGCTTAAATAATATTTTTATTTTTTAGAGAAAGGTAAAAGGAAATCTAGACCAAAAAGACCATGTCCCTTTTGTGGTCAACTAAAAGGCAGGCTTACAGATCACATTAAAGCAAAACACAAAACTGAAGAGCAAGTGAAGCAGGCCCTAGCACTGCCAAAGGATCTCAGGGATAGGGCTTTTGATTTGATGAAAAAAGAAGGCATCTTTAGAGCCAACACTGAATTCCTTAAATCTCAGAGAATAGATGAGATTAATTTAATCAGAGAAAGAAACCAAGGAAGTTCCAATTTGAAGATATGTTCTACTTGTAAAGGCTTTTTCAAAGCTTCTATGATTTTTAAACATAAAAAGAAATGTCTTGCTGCTGAAGGATCTACCAATGCACCAGTATCATTGTCAACTAGAAGCTTAGTCCCAGACAATGAGTTTACAAAAGAGTACAGAGAAGAAATTTTGGAAAGTTTTAGAGATTCTGAGTATGGTAGCTTGATTCGCGATGATATCTGGATCAAGCACTATGGTTATTTTTTGTATGAAAATCTGCAAGGCAGCTGCAAAAAAGTTGAGAAAAGATTGTCATTAAATTCAAAGTTGAGAAGGTTAGCTCATTTGTTTTTAGAATTTAAAAGGATTGTTGCAGATAGAAAGCAGATTGTAGTAGAAAGCTGCAGTGAAATGTTCAACATCGATTTCTATGAAGAATTGAAACTGGCTATTGGAAACATGACTAGAGACAAAGACAGTAACAAAATTAAGAATGGGCTTAAACTGACATTAAAATATCTAGTTAAAGATGTATGTGATGCTATGCATGTGTACTACCTGAAAAGGAAAGAAAATAAAAAAGCCGAAGATCTAGGAAACTACATGTTAGTCTTGAATAAGTCTTGGTCCTCATTTTTTAAGAATGCTGAAGAATCCATAATTACTAGAAGGCTTACAGAACTGAGGGCACCCGTCCAACTCCCAGATAAATCAGACATCATTCGACTAAGAGACTATACCAAGAAAACAATCCAAGATTTAACAGGGGATGGATATAACTTACTTGAAAATGCAGGGTTTTGTAAACTTAGAGATGCTCTTGTTTCCAGACTCACTCTATTTAATGCAAGAAGAGGGGGAGAACCAAGTCGAATGATGATGTCAGAATTTGAAGATGCTGTGAATGACAAATGGATAGACAGAAGCAGAACTCATTTTGTTCAAGACGAAATTGAAAAAAAGTTGCTATGTGATACAAAAGTAGCTTATCTTCATGCTTCAAAAATTGCTAAACTAGTCCCAGTCATAATACCAACAGACTGCTTGAAAGCACTGAGTATTCTTACAGATGTTGAAGTGCGAAGATCAGTAGGTATTAACCCCAACAATGAGTTTGTTTTTCCAAATACAAAGAATTCTTTGGGTCATGTCATTGGATGGGACTGTGTCAACAGAATGTGCCAGGAAGCAGGACTGGAGCGCAAAATGAATGCTACTAGCATGAGGCATTATATTGCAACTGAATATGCTCTTTTGGATGTTGCAGCACGTGACCGTGAATTGTTTTATAAACACATGGGACACTCAGAGACGATCAATGAAAATATTTATCAGTGTCCTCCTGCAGTTAGGGAGATTATCCATGTTGGAAAAGTTCTTGGCCAATTGGATGACATAGATGAAGGTAACAGCTTCTTGCATGCTCTAAAACATAATAATATTCTTATCTATAATTTTAGATACATTAAATCCAAGTGAAATAAGTGCTTTTTTTTTTTGTACTTAATCTTGGCCCTGAGTTCCAGTTGCCATCTGGTGTCACAAATGCAAAAACTAGAATGGTGTATGACTATCTGATTTTTGCATATTTGTTTTCCCCTAGGTCTAGAATCTTGTGTATAATATTTGTCAAAAAAAGACATGCTCTGAATTGTTTTTAACTTTTAAATAATGCATGGCAATTGCGTTCTGCTTCTTCTTGCAATGTATTTAAAGAGGTATTGAGTTAAGAAAACATAAACTAGACGTCATGCTGCATTTGTTCTATAGTCAAGTTGGTCTACAAATATTCACGTTGCTCTAGGCCAGGTATATTTTTTATAGATTTTGTCTTATTAGTTTAACATTAATTTCACACACTGGCATTTTAAAACTAGCTTAATTTCACGAAAACACTAGGCCTTAAGTTTTCAATGCTTGCCCAAAAATATTAATTTTGGTTTGTAATATTTATATCTGACAGATGAAGTTGATTTGAATCACAGCAAGATTGACACTGGTGGCAAAGATATCAACATAGACAGTGAGACAGTGGAAGGTTTGTTGTTATGTTGTTATATTGTGTAGCTTTTTAATGTTGTCCAATTAATGTTTGCCAAAAATATAAAGGGGCATGGTCACGATTTTGGTCAAAATTCATTTTTTCATTTTGAAATCTACAATTCTTGAGTGAGGTATTAATTTCTTTTAGTCAACCAAAATTTGAGTGCCAGTTGCTGAATTATAAGCGAAATAAAGAATTCACTATTTTTTGTTTTGTAAACAAAGCTCAGCTATGACATGTGTCTGTTTACATTTTAAATGTGGAAAAGAAAACTCCAGTTTTAGACATAAAATGAATGTGACAAACACTATGAACTATTTATGTTCAAAACAAATTAGCAGGTAGAAAAATCTGTTTGAAAATGAACTTTTACCAGTAGATTGAACCCATGCATATTTATGCAGGAGCTTTGTTTACATATGGCAAAGAATTGTGAGCAGTGTATCTCGCTTATAACTCTCCTGCTGATATTCATATTTTGGTTAATCATCAAAAATGCATTACAAAACACTGTGAAGGATAATAATAGAAAAATAAAATTCCACAAAAATCATGACCATCCCCCTTAAATTTTGGTTTGTAATATTTTATATCTAACAGATGAAGTTGATTTGAATCACAGCAAGATTGACACTGGTGGCAAAGATATCAATATAGACATTGATGCAGTGGAAGGTTTGTTGAATTGAATTTTTTCAAGAATTTTAAAGAGTCAAAGATACTAACTCTTTTTATACCCTAATAGTTAAGAATCTGGGACAAGTTTGGATCCAATTAAAGTAGAATAAAAACTTTTTGTAATCTCTAGATGTGTAAGTGGTTTTTTTTTTAGACTAAATTAAAATTCTCTCCTTCAAAAAGTTTTTTTTTCAAACATTTATTATTAAAAATTAAAATATGTAGGATAGTTGAACTAGAAATGTAATAATAATATTATATCATAACTTTGTTTTTACAGAATTCTTTGCTTTAATGGCTGAGGATGCTTCCACTTTTCAATTGCTGGATTTCAGCAAACAAGTTGAGGAAGAAGAGGTCACTATTGATGTTAAGAAATTAATTCCAAAGAAGGAACTAGTTCTCAACAGAATTGTTCAAAACTTTGCCAAAAAGTATTTCACTCCAAGTGCCTGGCTTGCAGCAAAAAATACTTTGAAAATGCTAGAGGGTAAGTAATACCCTTCATCATAAGATTTTGCCCTGGATTTCCTCATGTAATCAGTTGTGTTTTGATCTAAAAAATGGTTAAATTTAGGTCAGGAAGGGATTTTAAAATGAATAGAAGAGTTTAATTCAATAGATACAATAGCACAACAATAGCTAGACGTTCGGAAAAGTTGTTCTCATTATTGTCAACCCATAGCTTAGGAATCAGAAATGATCGACACATAGAGAATCACATTCTGTCTTATTCACTTCAAAGTCAAGCATTTGCATTTAGTGTTATTAATAGGAATTTTAAGGTTTATCAGCTCACCTGAGCTGAAAGCTCTCAAGTGAGCTATTCTGATCACATTTGGTCTGTCGTCCGTCTGTCTATCTGTCCATCTGTCTGTAAACTTTTCTTCACATTTTCAACATCTTCTCATGAACCACTGGGCCAATTTCAACCAAACTTGGCACAAAGCATCCTTAGCTTAAGGGAATTCAAAGTTGTGAAAATTAAGGATCATGCCCTTTTGCAAAGGGAGATAATTAGGAATTTATGAAAATTTTGGAGAAATTTTCAAAAATCTCCTTCTCACGAACCATAAGACCAGGAAAGCTGAAACTTGTATGGAAGCATCATCAGGTAGTGTAGATTCAAAGTTGTGAAAATCATAACCCCCAGGGGTAGGATGGGGCAACAATGGGGGGGGGGGTCAAAGTTTTACATAGGAATATATAGAGTAAATCTTTAAAAATCTTCTTCTCAGAAACTAATCAGCCAGGAAAGCTGAAACTTGTATGGAAGCATCCTCAGGTAGTGTAGATTCAAATTGTGAAAATTAAGACCCCAAGGGTAGGGTGGGGCAACAATGGGGGGGGGGGGGTCAAAGTTTAACATATGCATATATAGAGTAAATCTTTAAAAATCTTCTTCTCAGAAACTAATCAGCTAGGAGAGCTGAAACTTGTGTGAAAGCATCCTCAGATAGTGTAGATTCTAAATTCAAAGTTGTGAAAATCATGACCCATGGGGGGGGGGGGGGGGGGCACAATGCGGGGGGGGGGGGGGGTGGTTAAAGTTACACAAAGGAATATATAGAGTAAATCTTTAAAAATCTTCTTCTCAGAAACTAATCAGCCAGGGAAGCTGAAACTTGTGTGAAAGCATCCTCAGGTAGTGTAGATTCCAAGTTGTGAAAATCATAGCCCCAAGGGGTAGGATGGGGCAACAATGGGGGGGGGGCAAAGTTTTACATAGGAATATATTGAGTAAATCTTTAAAAATCTTCTTCTCAGAAACTAATCAGAAAGGAAAGCTGAAACTTGTATGGAAGCATCCTCAGGTAGTGTAGATTCAAATTGTGAAAATTATGACCCCCGGGGGTAGGGTGGGGCCACAATAAGGGGTCAAAGTTTAATATATGCATATATAGAGTAAATCATTAAAAATCTTCTCAGAAACTAATCAGCCACGAAAACTGAAACTTGTGTGAAAGCATCCTCAGGTAGTGTAGATTCAAAGTTGTGAAAATCATGACCCCTGGGGGTAGGGTGGGGCCACAATGGGGGGGGGTTAAAGTTTAACAAAGGAATATACAGAGTAAATCTTTAAAAATCTTCTTCTCAGAAAATAATCAGAAAGGAAAGCTGAAACTTGTATGGAAGCATCCTCAGGTAGTGTAGATTCAAAGTTGTGAAAATCATAACCCCTGGGGGTAGGATGGGGCCACAATGGGGGATCAAAGTTAAACATAGGAATATATAGAGTAAATCTTTAAAAATCTTCTTCTTAGAAACTAATCAGCTAGGAGAGCTGAAACTTGTGTGAAAGCATCCTCAGATAGTGTAGATTCTAAATTCAAAGTTGTGAAAATCATGACCCATGGGGGGGGGGGGGGTGGTTAAAGTTTAACAAAGGAATATATAGAGTAAATCTTTAAAAATCTTCTTCTCAGAAACTAATCAGCCAGGAAAGCTGAAACTTGTGTGAAAGCATCCTCAGATAGTGTAGATTCTAAATTCAAAGTTGTGAAAATCATGACCCATGGGGGGGGGGGGGGGGGGCACCATGGGGGGGGGGGGGGGGGGTTAATGTTTAACAAAGGAATCTATAGAGTAAATCTTTAAAAATCTTCTTCTCAGAAACTAATCAGCCAGGAAAGCTGAAACTTGTGTGAAAGCATCCTCAGGTAGTGTAGATTCAAAGTTGTGAAAATCATAGCCCCCAGGGGTAGGATGGGGCCACAATGGGGGGGGGGGGTTAAAGTTTTACATAGGAATATATTGAGAAAATCTTTAAAAATCTTCTTCTTAGAAATTAATTAGCCAGAAAAGCTGAAACTTGTATGGAAGCATCCTCAGGTAGTGTAGATTCAAATTGTGAAAAATATGACCCCAGGGGTAGGGTGGGGCCAAAATTGGGGGTCAAAGTTTAACATATGCATATATAGAGTAAATCTTTAAAAGTCTTCTTCTCAGAAACTAATCATCTAGGAAAGCTGAAACTTGTGTGAAAGCATCCTCAGGTAGTGTAGATTCTAGATTCAAAGTTGTGAAAATCATGACCTCTGGGGGTAGGGTTGGGCCACAATGGAGGGGGGGGGTTAAAGTTTAACAAAGGAATATACAGAGTAAATCTTTAAAAATCTTCTTCTCAAAAACTAATCAGAAAGGAAAGCTGAAACTTGTATGGAAGCATCCTCAGGTAGTGTAGATTCAAATTATGAAAATTATGACCCCCGGGGGTAGGGTGGGGCCACAATGGGGGGGGTCAAAGTTTAACATATGCATATATAGAGTAAATCATTAAAAATCTTCTTCTCAGAAACTAATCAGCCACAAAAGCTGAAACTTGTGTGAAAGCATCCTCAGGTAGTGTAGATTCAAAGTTGTGAAAATCATGACCCCTGGGGGTAGGGTGGGGCCACAATGGGGGGGGGGGGTTAAAGTTTAACGAAGGAATATACAGAGTAAATCTTTAAAAATCTTCTTCTCAGAAACAAATCAGAAAGGAAAGCTGAAACTTGTATTGAAGCATCCTCAGGTAGTGTAGATTCAAAGTTGTGAAAATCATAACCCCTGGTGGTAGGATGGGGCCACAATGGGGGGGGGGGGTCAAAGTTAAACATAGGAATATATAGAGTAAATCTTTAAAAATCTTCTTCTCAGAAACTAATCAGCCAGGAAAACTGAAACTTGTGTAAAAGCATCCTCAGGTAGTGTAGATTCAAAGTTGGGAAAATCATGACCCCTGGGGGTAGGGTGGGGCCACAATGGGGGGGGGGGTTAAAGTTTAACAAAGGAATATATAGAGTAAATCTTCAAAAATCTTCTTCTCAGAAACTAATCAGAAAGGAAAGCTGAAACTTGTATGGAAGCATCCTCAAGTAATGTAGATTCAAATTGTGAAAATTTTGACCCCCGAGGGTAGGGTGGGGCCACAATGGGGGGGGGGTCAAAGTTTAACATATGCATATATAGAGTAAATCATTAAAAATCTTCTCAGAAACTAATCAGCCACGAAAGCTGAAACTTGTGTGAAAGCATCCTCAGATAGTGTAGATTCAAAGTTGTGAAAATCATGACCCCTGGGGGTAGGGTGGGGCCACAATGGGGGGGGGGGGGTTAAAGTTTAACAAAGGAATATACAGAGTAAATTTTTAAAAATCTTTTTCTCAGAAACAAATCAGAAAGGAAAGCTGAAACTTGTATGGAAGCATCCTCAGGTAGTGTAGATTCAAAGTTGTGAAAATCATAACCCCTGGGGGTAGGATGGGGCCACGATGGGGGGTCAAAGTTAAACATAGGAATGTATAGAGTAAATCTTTAAAAATCTTCTTCTCAGAAACTAATCAGCCAGGAAAACTGAAACTTGTGTAAAAGCATCCTCAGGTAGTGTAGATTCAAAGTTGGGAAAATCATGACCCCTGGGGGTAGGGTGGGGCCACAATGGGGGGGGGGTTAAAGTTTAACAAAGGAATATATAGAGTAAATCTTTAAAAATCTTCTTCTCAAAAACTAATCAGAAAGGAAAGCTGAAACTTGTATTGAAGCATCCTCAGGTATTGTAGATTCAAATTGTGAAAATTATGACCCCCGAAGGTATGGTGGGGCCACAATGGGGGGAAGGGGGTCAAAGTTTAACAAATGCATATATAGAGTAAATCATTAAAAATTTTCTTCTCAGAAACTAATCAGCCACGAAAGCTGAAACTTGTGTGAAAGCATCCTCAGGTAGTGAAGGTTCAAAGTTGTGAAAATCATGACCCCTGGGGGTAGGGTGGGGCCACAATGGGGGGGGGGGGGTGGTTAAAGTTTAACAAAGGAATATACAGAGTAAATCTTTAAAAAATTTCTTCTCAGAAACTAATCAGAAAGGAAAGCTGAAACTTGTATGGAAGCATCCTCAGGTAGTGTAGATTCAAAGTTGTGAAAATCATAACCCCTGGGGGTAGGATGGGGCCACGATGGGGGGTCAAAGTTGAACATAGGAATATATAGAGTAAATCTTTAAAAATCTTCTTCTCAGAAACTAATCAGCCAGGAAAGCTGAAACTTTTGTGAAAGCATCCTCAGGTAGTGTAGATTTAAAGTTGTGAAAATCATGACCCCCGGGGGTAAAGTTTAAAGGAACAAAGGAATAAAGTTTAACAAAGGTATATATAGAGTAAATCTTTAAAAATCTTCTTCTCAGAAACTAATCAGCCATGAAAGCTGAAGCTTGTGTGAAAGCATTATCAGGTAGTGTAGATTCAAAGTTGTGAAAATCATGACCCCTTGGTGTAGGGTGGGTCCACAATGGGGGGGGGGGGGGTAAAGTTTAACAAAGGAATATACTGTGGTTTCATTAATATTCAAGGGTATCAAGTTTCGTGGATAAAGTGAAAATCACAGTTTCAAGGATACGTAAATTCGTGGCCAATGACCCTTTCAATACAAAATGTTAATAGAAATTACATTTCAATGAACATTTAATTTCATGGATCAACTCAACAACGATATCCACTATAATTGGTATTCAACGAATATTGATGAAACCACCAGTATAGAGTAAATCTTTTAAAAATCTTCTTCTCAGAAACTATTCAGCCAGATGATTCTTTATGATTGTTAGGACTTTGGCCCTAGGACAATTGTTTGGCCTCACAAGAAGGTTCAGAGTTTGATGTAGGTTTATATATCCCATATTACTATTACTAAGGATCTTTTTGAGAACTGCAATACTCAACATGTTATATGACTATAAAATCATCCTGTTAGAAAAGACTAATGATTATAAACATAAGAATATCCAGGGGGAAAAATTGATTTTATTTATGCAGGATCTACATGTATTATTGTACATTGTCCAGATAGTTTGTATTGTGACTCCATTAAGCTGATTTTATCATACCTATTGTTCCTCAGGTCAGCGATATGGCCCATGGTCCTCTTGTTGGTCACGTGACAATACATGTATATTATACTGTATATGATAAAATGTTTGCAATGTAATATTTTAAAACTATGTGTATTAAAACTAGTTTTAAATGTATTTTGTTCATCTGCCTCTTCATGGTTTTGATCTGTATTCACTTCTAAAATATGTTATAGGGTTGAAGCAAAACCAAGAAGCTGCTTGCAGTCCAGAGGAAGTAAGTGTTAAACATTTTGTAGATTCACTAACTTAATTGTTGTACAGTTACACGTGGTGTGTGATATCACTAGTTTATGGCATGATCAAAAAGATACAAAAATTCAGATTTATTTTTAGCCCACCTGAGCCAAAGGCTCAAGTGAGCTTTTCTGATCACAATTTGTCAGTTGTCTGTCGCTGTCGTCGTCGTTGTTGTAAACTTTTCACATTTTCATCTTCTTCTCAAGAACCACTGGGCAGATTTCAACCAAATTTGGCACAAAGCAACACTAGGTAAAGGGGATTCAAGTTTGTTCAAATGAAGGGCCACACCCTCTTTAAAGGGAAGATAATTGAGATTTATTGAAAATTTGTTGGTATTTTTCAAAAATCTTCTTCTCAAAAACTATTCGGCCTGAAAAGCTTAAACTTGTGTGGAGGCATCCTCAGGTAGTGTAGATTCAAGTTTGTTCAAATCATGGTCCCAGGGGGTAGGGAAGGGCCACAGTAGGGGGATCAAGTTTTACATAGGAATATATAGAGAAAATCTTTAAAAATCTTCTTCTCAAAAACTATTAGGCAAGGAAAGCTCAAATTAAAATGGAAGCATCCTCAGGTAGTGTAGATTCAAGTTTGTTAAAATCATGGTCCCCGTGGTTAGGGTGGGGCCACAATTGTAATTTTTTATATAGGAATATATAGAGAAAATCTTTAAAAAATTTCTTTTAAAAATTATTCGGCCAAGAAAGCTCGAATTGGCGTGTAACCATTCTCAGATAATGTAGTTTCAAGTTTGTTCAAATCATGGTCCCTGGGGGTAGGGCATGGCCACAATGGGGGATATATTTTTATATATAGAGAAAATCTTTAAAAATCTTCTCAAAACTATTAGGCCAGGAAAGCCTAAATTTGAGTGGAAGCATCCCCAGATCATATAGATTCAAGTTTGTTTAAATAATAGTCCAGGGGTAGGGTGAGGCCACAATGGGGGATGAATTTTTACATAGGAATATATAGAGAAAATCTTTAAAGATATTCTCTTTAAAGACTATTTGGCCAGAAAAGCTTAAACTTGTGTAGAGGCATCCTCGGGTAGTGTAAATTCAAGTTTGCAAAATCACAGTCCCTAGTGGTAGGGCAAGGTTGAAATTTTACATAGGAATATACAGAGAAAATTTTTTAAAATATTCTGGAAAAGTTATCGTTCCAAAACTCAGTACTTTGTGTGAAAGCACAGGTTATGTAGATTTATGTTTGATGAAACCATGACTCCCTAGAGAAAAGTGGGGCCACGAAATGGGGAGGGGGGGAGGGGTATATAGGAATAGAGAAAAATCTTCTTACAGGTACAACAACAGAAGTGGCTTGGTATTTACCAAAAAAAAGAAGAGGTGGATAAATATTGGCAGATTTTCAATTTTTTTTAGCAAGATCTACTGTACTTCGTTGTCAAGATATTTTGATACTGTAATGCTAATTTGATCAGAATTAAGACAATTGCTGCTCAGGTGAGCGATGTGGCCCCTGGGCCTTTTGTTTAAGAAATGCCTTATAAAGTCTGTTTGTATTATATTAGCTTGGTTTTTCATCATAGGTCATCTTTAAAGCTATTTTAATACAGTGCAAGATGTGTTCCGTACCATTCATAAACCTTCAACCTTAAATTACAGTGCAATTAGAGAAGTGTTAAAGACAATCAAATCTCTTAAGGCATTAGATATATTTATTCATATATTATTGATATATGTAAATCAGCTGTCTTTGCCATAACGATAGCCAATATCGTTTTCATGTACCGTATATAATGTTTGTCTTATTCTTGTAGTTTTCAGAGCCAGAAAACAGTTCAGAGTTTTATGAAGAAACTGGTTCAGAATATTCTGCTCCTGGTCCCTTACTTGAAGACACTGATAGTGATGAAGAAAAGGATTGTGAGAAAATAACGAAAGAAGAAATTTACTCACTGAAAGGTACTTACAGAGAAAACTACAAGAATAGACACCATCCATTTTGAATATTTAATCGAGCTTCCCCTGGTTAATTAATGCTCACAGTTAATTCATCGTGGTCCTTGCGCTGAAGTCATGACATTGTTTAAGCCATGGTCGTGTGACCTACCATAAAACAGATTGTCAGAGAATTTTACCTTATGCTTTAAGACGGTATGATGATCACTCAACATTTAGAGTCTGTAAGTTTACCATTCTCATACATGTAACAAAGGATATAGCTGTTATTCAAAAATATGTTTATCAATATTACTTTTCCCAGCTCATATAACAATATAATCTTCATGTAGTTGAGGGCAAGAAGTATAGCTTATACACTTTATTTAAACATCGTAGTATACACTATGGCCGACACGAATCCCATATTTCTCAGTGACCAAGTAATGGTATTTTAATGTTTTCTGAAATACACTGTCGTGGTATCGCCTTTATAGGTAATGTACTATTATAAGTATCATCTCAATTGCATGTTTTTATGCCCCCCTTGAAAGAAGGGAGGGCATATTGCTTTGCAGTTGTCTTTCTGATGATCAATATATCAATATATTTTCAATGTTGTATCCCTGCTGGGTTATCTCTGTTTATTCAAGAAATATTAAAGTCTTTGCAAATAAAAGTAATGTAGACATTAAACAGATACTGTTTAATTAGGGTTGAATTTATAAGTGTAATTCATATATTGATATCATGGTTTAGCTGATTAATTTGTAAAAATAAATGAATGAATAGTCCCATTTAAAGGCCCTGTCACACCAAACAGTGTCCCCACGACGTGTTCACAGCGTTTTAAAATTCATGGAATCGTGGAGATGTCACCGCATCCTGATGGCGATCGAGACGTTCTTACGGAGATCCCACGATGTGTAACTGCGTTTCCACAGAGTTCGACTTGGCGATTAACTGCACTCTCGCTGAGTCTCCACGGAGCGCTCATGACGTGCTAGGAGTTTTTACCGCGCATCCACAGCGTGCTCTGCGTGCACAAGACGTTCTTTACTTCTTGGTAGGTTAATATTAATATGTACAATTGTATGGGAAACAAACAAGAATTTACAACTTGTAAATGAATGATTAAAAAATTGATTTGTTTTTATGAAAAAGTACATTATAATTGAAACATAACTACTTCTAAACAATTTGTGAAGGACTAGGATTAAACTTTTAGGAGTCAGGTCTACAAAAAAGATCCATTATTGGTTGTTAGAAAACATAGAAAAGATGTGAAAACATCAGAACCAAATGGCATGAATTCCATCTACGTCCATTGATAGGTCTTGGAATATTAGCAAATTCTACTTTTTACATAGTCATCTACATCCAGTTTGATAATTATTACATCGCTTGCTATTGTACAACAGCCATTGATCGAGTTTTCGTGGTCTTGATGACAACCCACTAGAAACGCAGTGGGAGCGCGGAATAAACGCAGAAGAAACATCAAGAGAGTGCGATGAACGCAGCAACAGCTCTTTGAGGTCGCTGTGTGAACGCAGCCAAATAAAAAACAACTTGTTCAAACGCTGTGAATGCGCAGTGAGAGAAACGCAGTGAGATCCCAAAGGACTCTGTGAGGTCTCCGTGCAAGCGCAATTGACTTATCACTGCGTCTACACTGCGATTAGCTGTGTGCGCCAACAGAGCGCTCGTGACGCTGATGGAAACCTTAAGACGCTGTCATGGCGACCTCACTATGCTTCTGCGGCATGTTTATAAGAACGCAGAGCCACAGTGCGTACTTTGTGCATCTTCAAAGTGCGCGCCGTCGTATGGTGTTCTAAAATATTCTTGGCGATCCCACAGCAACGGACGAAGATGCTGTTGCATTGTTATGGTACTGTAGGAGACTCTACTGCATTTACCTTGTCGTTTTACATTATTTAAGGACGCAGCGAGATCGCTGTGAGGACGCAGCTCTGATATGACAGGGGTTTAAGGAATATGGAATCATTCTTTGAGTATTATGAGGTGTTATTTTCGGTCAGGGGTTGGTCAAATCCAATAAAAAACAAAGGGCTTTATGATAGATTTGACCACGCTTCCAAAATGATCACCTCATAATATTCAAAGAATGATTCCTTTTTACTTATATTGATATTATTTCCAATTTTTACACTTAAAAGAACAACATTATTTTAAAACCATTTTTTTTTATGTAGCACATGCTATGTATTACAACGCTGCGCAGTTTTTCGGTTATGCTTTAAGATTCGCTCATTTTGTGTCACTCATGTTTTATGGGTTTTAGGGTTCAAAAGTGATTCGTAATGTTATCACAGACAAAAGACAGTTGGAAATGCAAATATTTTTATATCTATTTAATTGAAAGATAAAATTATTTTTCTGGAAATTTTAGGTTCAGTCTTAAAAGTAAAAAAACCAAGACATGTGTGGTCTCGAGCAGAGGATGAAGCAGTTTCAACCTTCTTCAAGGAGGAAATCAGTGATACTCGTTTTAGTGGAAATAAAGGAACTCTGCAAGGTGAATTCATTAGGAGTTTTTTTCTTCAGAAATACAGATTTCATCACAGAAGCTAATAATATTTGGTTGCTTATACTTGAGTCTGGGTTGAATTTTCAAGGCATACTTACATGAACATGTTTAAATTCAAGTTTTTAAAACATTTGTAATTTTGTATAATTGTGATGAAATATACTAATGTTCATTTTTATATCATTATTTCAGTGGGGACAAAAATATATGAATTTCTGAGTATTCATCCAGAGGTTTTAACAGACTATTCAAGGAAAGAGAGAGTCTGCAAAATCCGTACCAAGATAATCAATATGAGAAGGCAAAATCGGGAAGATTTAGAATTAAGATTAAGGAAACTAACTAAATGATAATTAAGAAATAGTTAAAAATTATGTTACCTGTTTTGTAAATGAAAGACATTCAAACATTTTTTTCTGGTTATACATCAATTTAGTTTTAGACTCAATAAGTCTGTATCTGTTGAACCCTTGACTACGTGTCAATATTGTCATATTCTGATGATTGTTATGTTCTTTTTCATTTCAAGCATCTTCAAGTTAGCATTTTTACTCTCACTGTTTTTAGATCTCCTGAGCTAGCTCAAGTGAGCTTTTCTGATCACCTTTTGTCTGTCGTCCGTCTGTCTGTCCGTCTGAAAACTTTTCACATTTTAAACTTCTTCTCTAAAACCACTTGGCTAATTTCAACCAAATTTGGCACAAAGCATCCCAATAGAAAGGTAATTATAAATTGCAGAAATGAAAGACAGATCTTTATTAAAAACGGAGAAAACCTCGAAACTGTAGAAAAAGGGGGGTGTATTTTATAATCTTCTTCAAATCTCAAGAACTACTGAGTCAAATGCAACGTAATTTTGCATAAATAATTTTGAGTAATTTACAAAATTTGAGTAATTTACGAAAATAAAAAAGAGACAATCGCGGTCAATCAGGTTATAACTTCCATATTGAAAACAAAAGTTCAGCCATGTTTGAATGTTGACGCATGACTAACAGGTCAAACTGACAAAGATAAATTTGCTTATTGTGCAATAGTTTACCTGCGAAGGGATACTTGAAACATGCTAGATATATTTGTGCTGATCTCGTGAAGTGAATTGAGGTTAAATCTTTAAGGTATCCCACTCCTCAATGTTCTTGTATCAAGAATTTCTGGAGAAGTATATCATTGAAATCTGTAGACAAAACACAATTAAAAAATACAAAGATAATGGGAGGTCAGTGTTCATCCCTCTGAATTATGGCCAAATTAATTAGACCTTTTTGCACTTAAAATGCAATTTTAGCCTGATTAGGATTTGTTTTCAGTATTTTTGATTAAGCAAACTTTTTTCTAGAAATATTGTTATTATTTATGAAGAATGGTCACACTGAATAGAGGGATTATGAAAAAAATTGTACGAAGCTGCATGAATTTTTTGTGTGACCTTTCTGCACTAATTAGACAATTTGTATAATAGTTACAATTTGATTTGAAATGAAAACATTTTGAATATCAAAAATTTTATAAGATTAATCAAGTTTGCCTAGATATGTATTCAGTATCATTTTGACGTAATAAAACATTGGGGTCAGTGATGTCAAACTTGAGATATATGGCTTCAAAGGTAAAATTCTCGCAAAATTTGGCCTAAAAAAATCCAGACATTTTCTATATATTTGCATGATTTTATGCTAAACGTCTATCACTCTCTCAAAATTAAGTTTTGTACAAGTCACATAGGACCTATAGAACATGTCACAAACCTATCAAATATTAAAAATGTGAATAATGAATAAAGTATAATAAGAAGGAAAGTATATTGAAAATACATAAAACTGCTTTTTTCTGTCATTTTCGACTAAAAAACCTTCCGCACGAGAAAATAGTTCCCCCCCCAAAACTTGTATGTTCCTTCAATTCAAAAGGATTTTCTTTATGAATGATGTGTAATAATGAAAGGATGATCTTTCTGTGAGGTTTAAATTAATAAATCATATTCCTTTAAAACATTATGAACATTTGCGCACTGAAATCAAAACGTTAGGAGTGAGATACCTTAAATGCGTTGACATTTTCGCTCGTGACCGTGGATTTACGTTATTTTGAGTTTCGTTTATGCTTTTTAACTTGAGGGGAAATATCGCCTCCATTTAGGAATTTTTACTTATCGAATCAATTTTAGACTTCGGTAAATCAGACAGTTAATTGTTTACCTGCGCAAATTGATCAAAATCTGATGCACTAACAACATATTATATTATAAATACTATACATTCTATTGGTAATTCGGTAAGATCTCTACGTTATGGTTGATTATAATGCAACATGTTTTGTTAAGATGCTCTGCATTTTCAGTCTAAACGGAGATTGTTTTTGCTGCTAGACATATATAGGTATATACCGGTATATATTATGAAAAATAAATTGACGTACTCTTTCTTCGTTTTAGTGCATGTTTCTCTTTTTTTTAATTGTTTACAATTTTCTCTTTACTAACCATATTCAGCTGTGTCAAGTTTCTAATTATAAGCAAGATACAGAACTTTGCTCACAGAACTGAGGCCATGCTTTTGTTCATTCTGAATAGGAAAAATCTTAAGTTGAATGTAATTAACTCTTGTGAACAAAAAATTGACTCAAACCAATTAGAATTGTGAGTTCCGTATCTTACTTATAATTCTACGATTGACGCTGAAATTTTGATTTATCACTAGAAATGTCGACTAAACATTAAATACTTGTTCAGAAAAATTAAAAAATATGATATGCTGTAACGACTTTTGAGCGCCTTGAGGTAAAATTTTCTTCTTTCACATATAGAATTGTTTTAATAAAATGCAATAACTAGCTAGTACAATGTAGTTGAAGATGAAAATGTACCTATATGCATATTCTCATATATGATTTAATCGTTTTATAAAGTGAGGGGGCAGAACTAAAATAAAGGGAATTGGAGGTTAACAGTGTACCCCTACCTAAAATTTAGTTTTATATCTTGCATAGGATCTTATTTTTGGTAAAAATGGCATTTCATAAGGGTACATTGTCAAAGATTAAGTGTAGGAAAATGAGTGTGAAATTTGGATACAGTTTATTTTATGGTATTCTTTTTTTTTGTTTTTCTACCGAGGGGCCATATGGCACAATATCCTTTGAACACCCATATAAAGCCTGCATTGTTGCTCAGGTGAGCGATGTGGCCCCATGGGACTCTTGTTTAGCTTTTGTAAACTTTTTAATTCCTGCATTTCTGTGATAAGATGTTGATAATATTATATAGTCTTTAATTTTTTTTGTTAACTGCATGGATTTCCCAAAGGAAAAAATATGGTTATTGAAATGGCATAATTTGTGGTTGGGCGGGTTGCTGCCAAAAAGGGTACCTCTATTGTACGGATAAATTCTCTTACAGTTTTCAAGATAGGAACTTCAAGTTGTTCTTTTGTAAATCAGTTGTACATATATCAGAGATGTTTGTTTTAATTAGATTTTGATTATTGTTGACTATTTTAAAAAAATATCAGCTGTTGAACTTAGTCATTTTCTTGCAGAAAATTTGCATATAGGGTACCCCAATTGTATGGTTAACTCCTCCTACAGATTTCAAGATAGGAAGTTGGGTTTTTTGCAGATCAATGGACATATATATCAAAGATGTGTATATTACTTGGATTTTGATAATTTATGAAGAAAATACCACTTTTTCACTTGTTTTAATTTATCATATGACTATGTTTCAATCTATGTGAAATATTTTTTTTTTCATGTAAAGTGGCATCAGGTCATGCATATGTTCATTTAACTTTTCTTCATTCATGTTTTCAAGTCCACATGTAATATATTGTACTGAGTTAGATTTATCGTCATTTGTTGTTAGAACACCTGTGAGTTATGTGCCAGCTGGACCAGCTCCTTAAACTGCTGGTGAACGGTGTAACAATTTCTGGTGATCATCAGATTTTCAGGTCGTTTCGATGTCATTAATATATTTTAAAAGAATTTTTCAACATTATGATGTGTTTTGTAAATTGAGATAGTAGTGGTAGCTTAAGGAATGATAAAACATCAATCATTATCTAGAAGCTTACTGGGAGCAATAATGTATTGAATTACTTTAATAATTATCGAAAATCTTTAGAACAACATTTGTCATGTGATATTCTTTATGCACAATAATACCATGAAGAATTTGGAAGTGCTCCTCATCATTATGAACAGCTATCAGCAGTAAGAAACAAATGGGGTTTTTTCATATTAAAGTTTGTAAAAAAGAACTGTAAATAATTGAATTTGAATTGATTTTTGATACATTCATATCATTAAGAGCATTTTATTATTATAAGTATATTGATGCATGTTTTCACTCTTACTAAACCAGCATGCATCCAGCTAGCCTGCTGTGACCAGGTTGGACTTGTTCCATCTCAGATAACCCTTTTCTTACATGGTAAGTTTTTATTGTCTCTATGTCTTGCTGAAGTTCATGCAACAAGGATATAGTGTTTTTGTCTGTTAATCCTGTGTTTTTAGCTCACCTGAGCTGTATAACCACAGTAATTAATTCTTGTTTTCTTTATACTCCCGCTCCGAAGGAGATGGGGGTACAGGTATACTGTTTAATCTTTGTGTGTGTGTCCATCCTTCTGTCACATTTTAATTGCAGGTGCTTGAAATTTTAACACAATCTTTGTTAAGGCATGCCATGAAGTTGGACAATCAAATGATTTTGTTTAGTTTTAGCCTAAATTTTCAAACAAATTTTGTCAAAGATTTCTAAGCAACTATTATTCGCAGGTGCTTTTAATTTTACGTTCAATGTTTGTGTCATCATAATAAAACTCTCAAGTTTAACCTTTGAGTACCATGTGTGTGTTAAAGTGTAATAAATGCCATAGCTTTCAACACACTTTACAAGCAAAAAATATGTGGAATCACGTAAATATTATGCAGTGATAGCCTCATGTTAATCTCTAACTACATGTACATTACTAATTATTCTAATGCTTTTGCCTTGAGAGTAAAACATTTATTCAGTCACATACATAATGATTCAAATCATGTTTTTCTTAACATGTGTAAGAATATTATTTTGAAGTTTATTCATGCCTTACTATTTTTGAAGTCAACAAAACATTGCAGTACATGTACGGTATGTCTTATTTATAATGTTTATTGTGTGTACCATAATGCTTCCATATTACATTAACAGTGCTGACCAATGATATTACATGCTTATCATTCCTTGAAAAGGAATACTTGTACTTGTATTTCTTTCAACAGAACCCATCATGGAAACGGATTAAATTGAGAATCTTGCAAACTGAATAGTTTAAGGATATTTCATCTCTAGGAATAAAAGACTGTGGGTATTTTTTTATTTTTAACTACTAACAAACTTACCAGTTTATGCATGACTAATGCTTTTTAACACAAATACATAAACTTGATATGGGTGTAAATTGGACAGTAATATCCTAGAAGACTTTGATATTTCAAAATGTATTTTTGTTTTAACTGTTTTTAAACCTGTTAAAGAAATAATTTAAAATCAAGACATTACCATGTACAGTAAGTTGTTACTTTTTTAAATTCATGTACATGTTTTTGAAATTTGAGAAATGTTATTTTAAATTTTTTTTTCATGCAATTCTGTAATAGTGATTTGCATGGAATTGTTATTTAGGGTCTTCTAGCTTTTTTCTTAACGGTATACATGGTGTATATTTCCATGATATAATATCAGTATTAAAATCTGTTTGTTATCCCCTCTTTGAAGAAGGGAGGGCAAATTGCTTTGCTGCTGTCCGTCTGTCTGTTGGTTGGTCCACCAACAGTTTCCGTTCATTTTCTTCACAACTGTTGCACGTATTGTTATGAAATTGGATATATACAGATTAATCATAAAAATGTCTATTTCAAGTTTAATTTTGGGTACAATAGAGCAATTTTTATTAGAATAAAGTCATATGGAATTAGATTAATTCCAGTTATATGCAGATTCTGTCCATTTTCTTCGCAGAGGTTGAAGATACTGAAATAAAAATTGGTATAAAGATTTTTCATAAAAATATGTAGGTCAAGATTGATTTTGGGAAAGGTCACTATGACAAGCAATTATTGACAGAGTTATGCCCCTTGGACTTACAAAAATCCCAATTATTTGCAGTTTCTGTTAATTTTTTTCACAGAGAATGCACATACTGAATTGAAATTTTGTATACAGATTACAGACCCTGAAACGCACTACTACACCTTAAAACCATATGAGGAGAATGCGACTATTTAAGCCTATGAGAAGCGTATTAAATCATGCGAGAAACTTACCTTACTGTATAAGAAACGCATCATTTAGTGTGGGAACCGTATCATATCATATGAAAAATGTATCTTATCATATGAGAAACTATCATTTTGTACAAAGTATATAAGAACCATATGAAAAGCGTGCGGGAAATATAGAAGTTTTCTTTTTAGGAATTTTACTTCCTGGTATGTGACAAATAACAAGTATTCTGTGGAAAAAATATAAGCAAAATGGAATGGTGATTTTATATCTACTATGCTTTGGAGAAATACACTAATGATAAATGAATTTGACCTCAAAATACAAATGCATGCTCTACAGAAATATATTTTCAACTTGGACAAACCCTTTACTTTATCATATAGTATAACTTCATAAGAACTCAAAATGGCATCCTAAAGTGTCAAATATAATATAAATGCAAGGGTTAATTGATCCAAAAGTAATGTCACAGATTCGATAAAATCATGTAGAATCCACGTAGAGACAAAAACTTGTGCTTTGAGATATAAATCTATTTCAGTTCAGATCTGAAAATGTTAATGCATTATGATAAATATTGCTGAAGATGATATATTTTGCAGAGCGTGAAGCAAGGATATTCCCCGCACACTAGCAACATCAATTCTAGATAAAAATTGGCCACTGTGCTCTATTTTACATTTTTTTCTTTTTTTTAAATTTTACAAAGTAAATAATTAATTGTTTCAGGGTCTGTATCATAAGAATATCTAAGCCAAGTTCCATTTCGGGTACGATCAAGCAATTTTTGTCAGAGTAATCCCTAATTTTTTGCAGTTTCTGTTCATTTTTGTTTCACAGAGGTTTCCAAGGGAGGGGGCATAAGCTCTCGTTATTACCATAATTCATTCACTTGCAAAAATCATACATTTCATTTTCAAATACATGTAAGATTGCATTGATACAATGATATAATGTCAATTGCCATGGGTACCTGTCTTTTTAATTGATTAAGCATCCCAATAATTTTGTTTATATTAATTATAAATAGAATCAAATTCATGAATAAACCGGTTCATCCGAACAAATTGATAATCCCCCAGCATGCCCCTAAACACATATATATTTAAATAATTTCACAGTACAGGCATTTATTTTTGTGTCAAAACATGTATCACTCTGAATCTATATTCTTTTAATCATGACAATTTTTTGTTCTGATGCACCATTTATACTTTCATCAATTTTCACCCATAGGCTTCATGTCTTGTGTTTTTATGTGCAATAATAAGATACTGCTCTTATGAAATGCATATGAACACTCTGAAATGAGCTACAATGAGTCTGGTGGCGCCAGATGATACCCCTGCCATTGAGCAGATAATACAGCTGATGAAATTTTTGACTGACACCTAACAAGTTAATTTGTTTATTAAAGCTATACAAGCTATAATTTGCGTCAATTTTGAAATGCAGTGAGAATGCATGTGTGTGTTTACTTATAAAAGTTACCTTTATTCTGTAAATTACAATGGTGAATTCCATCTCGTTACAAAGATAAAGTATTTTAATTGTTTGTTATCCCATCCAACCAGGAAAGAAATGCCTTTTCATGAATATTGATGAATGAAGAGCGAAACTGACCTCACTGCGCATGGCTATGGGAAATCAGGTGGCCGTAATTGTGTGCCTAATTACATATCCATCTTGATTCGGTATATGCTTAACAGTTGTTTGAAAAGGAGAACACTAGCACATACTATTAAAAACCCATAGGGGAAAACGCATAGGCCTACCTCACTGTTTATGGGAAGTATATTATTACATGCTCACGCGCTTGTGTTTTTGTTTTCTTTTGTTCAAACTCGTAGATAGGACCAATTTATGCTTAACTGAAAAAAATTATATCATTTCCTTCGTAAAACTTAAACAATTATGAATTAAGGTGGTGTTGACCTTCCACCAATTTTTATATGCTGTCAATGTCACGTGTTAGATTGATATTCATGAGAAGACATTATTTTCCTGGCAGTGAAATATATATCTTTTACTGTTTTGAATTTTATATCTTTGTTACGTGTTCATTTTAAGCACTTTAATTAAGAGCATAAATCCTTAAGGTAATCTAACTTTCATAAGTAATCAAACTCGTAAATTTTTCCTGTCATTCAAAATTGACGCAAATTATAGCATCAAACATATATTGCTAATGGAGTTTCAGATTTTGAAAAAACTAGATATGGGCAAGTTATAAAAAAAAGATTTTCTAGTATTTTTTGTTGGAAGACCTGGGCTTAAAGTTCAAGTTATCTTTTCTCAGACCAGCAAATTCCCCATCTAAGGTGTCAGATTCAAAACAAATGCAGCTGGGGGACTCATGGCCAAGAGTCTATCCATTTCCCTAAATTTTAAGTATGTTATGCATTTACTTGAAATCAAAGAAAATGTTTAAAAGTTGAAAGTATTTCATCAAGTAATTCATAAATGAGTTTCATTGACATACAGTAAGCTTACAACCAATTAAATCAAAACCAGTCTTGGATTATGGTTTAAAAAAAAAATTCAAAATAAAGCTTAAAGGGGCATGGTCAAGATGTTGGTCAAATTTTATTTATTTCGTTTTAGCTCACCTGAGCTGATAGCTCAAGTGAGCTTTTCTGATCACATCTTGTCTGTCGTCCGACTGTCTGTCTGTCCGTAAACTTTTCACATTTTCAACATATTCTCAAAAATTACTGGGCCAATTTTAACCAAACTTGGTACAAAACACGGTTAGGCAAAGGGGATTCATTTGTTCAAATGAAGGGCCATGCCCTCTTTAAAGGGGAGATAATTGAGAATTATTGAAAATTTAATGGTATTTTTCAAAAATCTTCTTCTCAAAAACTATTTGGCCAGAAAAGCTTAAAATTGTGTGGAGGCATCCTCAGGTAGTGTAGATTCTAGTTTGTTCAAATCATGGTCCCTGGGGGTAGGGCGGGGCCACAATGGGGGATAAATTTTTATATAAAGAGAAAATCTTTAAAAATCTTCTTCTGAAAATTATTAGGCCAGGAAAGCATCCCCAGATCGTATAGATTCAAGTTTGTTTAAATCATAGTCCCGGGGTACGGTGAGGCCACAATGGGGGATGAATTTTTCCATAGGAATATATAAAGAAAATCTAAAAATATTCTTGGAAAGTTTTCAGTCCAAAACTCAGTACTTTGTGTGAAAGCTCAGGTTATGCAGATTTAAGTTTGATGAAACCATGATTCCATAGAGAAAAGTGGGGTCACAAAATAAGGGGGGGGGGGGGGTATATAGGATTAGAGAAAAATCTTCTTAGAGGTACAACAACAAAAGGGGCTTGGTATTTACCCCCAAAAAAGATGTGGATAAATATTGGCAGATTTTCAATTTTTTTTAGCAAGATCTACTGTACTTAGTTGTAAAGATATTTTGATTTTGATACTGTAATGCTAATTTGATCAGAGTTAAGGCTCAGGTGAGCGATGTGGCCCCTGGGCCTCTTGTGTTTACATAGGTTCAATATACCAGTAAAAAAAAACTTTTTCAAGGTAATATGTCTAGTATCTTCTTATTCATTTTATACATAAATAAACAGTCCGAGTACTAGTGTTAATAGCAAACATTTTAGGTCTAAAACTGGAATTTTCAATTTAACATTCAAAAAGTAAGCTTTGTTTGCATAGCGAAGGATATCGAGCTCTGTAACTCGCTTATAATGTAACAAATGACACCCATATTTTGGTCGCATATTAAAGATGTCTTACTGAAGCATTGTAAAATCATAAAATTAAATGTTAACCAAAATCATGACCATACCCCTTTAAAATGCAAACATGAGATGCTGACATCTCAATTTAAAGGCTATTGTACTAAGGTGACCGTCAAGGCCTTTAGGCCTCTTGTTAAGGGCAGTATACATTATGAGAAGTACCAATAAACATCGTAAACAGAAGAAAAAAAATAATCTGTGGGTTCTTTATTTTTTCTGAAATATCATCAACTTCTTTATCAGCATGAATCACCAAAGATTAACTATTGTAAAGGCAGCCATGTTATGATGATTATGGAGTTTGTTTCCCAAGTCATGCACCAAGTTCCAATATTATACAATTATTGCTGTTATTTTATAGGTCAATACCATTATTTAGCTATCCGAGGAGTTCAATTTTCACCGAGCTGGAGGAGAGGTAAATATTGTACTTCGAGGGTAGCTAAATCATTGTATTGATTTATAAAAAAAACCCAGCAATAATTATAATTATATTATATGATCAACGACAAATTTTATAAAGCGTTATCCAGCGAAGATTTCAGTTGAAGCCATAGGCAAACAAGCTAAGAAATGCGATATTTCATTGGCTATTCATTTGAGTCCAACGTAGAGAAATTCAGAGTGCTAATGGAGTGAAATTCTGTTATAGATCTTACTATATTAAAAAAATAGAAATTTATAGACATCATTATAATAAAAATAGATTTTTATGACAAAAATTAAAAAATACTGGTTTTGGAATGTGCAACATTGTGACTTCACAATAGCGAAATCAACGTCTTTACATTTTGATATAAATATTTTACTGTTAAACTTTTGAAGAGAATTATTGTTCGATTTTTTATAACTAAACAATTATAGACTTTTGATATCGATTTATACATGGTTTTATAGACCTGATGAGAGTATATTAACCGAAGGGGAAGTCTGACATTGATATAACTCTCATCTAGTCTATAAAACTATGTAATATGGAAATCATGAAAAGGTTTTAATGGTATTATATTGAAAGAAACTGTACGTTTTTCAAAATTTTTAAGGAATTCTTTTTTTTTTAGGTTAAACTACTTACCAGTACAGTGGAGCCTCAGTTATCCGGACGCTTTCGTTCCCAAGTCCAATCATACGGATAGGTGAAGCGTCCGGATATCTGAAATATGTCTATTATTGACATGAATGATAAAGTATTTGTATACAATATAATATTTGGCTCCCATTGTTGATACTAGGTTATTTTGCCTTTCATATCATATAGCAACACATACTAGAGTTGTCTGTTGTTATGAACGTTTTTAGATATAAAGAACTGCTTTATTATTTTGTCATGAAATATTAACCGGACAATAATGATAACCGAACCTAGCTAAATTCTTTGTGTCCAAGTGTGATATGTGTGTGATACACTGCTGTTCGCAATTTTCCAATTTTTGAAAGTGATTTGGGAACTCAGTGTGTTTATACAAGCTACTCATGAGGGTCTTGCACGTAAAAAAGGTGTGAAACTTAATTGACAGGGGTAATCTTTTGTACTGAGTTGGGCATCATCAAATTTTACCGTCCGGTTAAATGAAGTAAGATTAGTAATAAATCAGTGTTTTGTGGTAAAAACAGACGGTCCGGATGCGGAACGCGGAATTCCGGATAAATGAGACAAAATAACATATAATAAAGTCTGTTCCCAAATAAAATCGTCCGTAAACTGAAACGTCCAGTTATCTGGCGTCCGGATATCTGAGGCCCCACTGTATTAATAACCTCTCTTATGTTTAACAACAACTGCAAAGTGTTTTTTCAGTCTCATATTAAGGTAACAGCGTACCTATAAAATCATGGGTTCAAAGTTAAAAACTTAACTTTATTTTAACTTATTGGACTTGAATTTCATCAAAAAATAAATAAAATATATATGAATCCATACTATTTAAGATGTAAGGTAATAAAAACCAAAGGCTGAAATTATCATCTGAAAATCATACTTTTTTTTGTTTAAAAATTAAATATAAGTGGATGGATACTTGTTTGTCTGTTTAACTTTTATTGCTTACTTTGCCAGAAAAGTAAAATTAATTAAAAAAAAGAAAAAAAATTGTTTACATTAGAAAAATTATAGTATTTAGATATATCACTTAATAGAGAAAAGTAAAAAAGAGTTATTTCCCTTTGTCATTATTGAATTATGTCAAATATAGGGATGAAAAACGCTTATTAAATATCTCCAAGTGAACAATGATTTGAGTTTTTGATGTGCACCTATCATAACATAGAAATTCAAATCTACTTGCAAGAATTTTAATGAATTTATGGTTTGTGTAAAATGTATGACATTACAGGAGGGTGGATTTACTTTAAATAATCTCAAACACACATATCAAACAATCTTAATATTACTGTATTAGTATAGGTATGTTTTTATGAAAAAATTAATTTAGATGAAAAAGATGAAAAAATTAATTTACCCATAAGTAATGAGTATTTACAAATTTGGTCTTATCATAACTAGTCATACCATAATTGCTTTTTTAACACAGTGTCAAGCAGAATATCTACAACTCATGGTAAAACGATCCAATGAAAATTAAACAATTTACTATGTAAAAATTGTGACATATAATTTATAACAAAGAGGTGCATTTTTGAAATAAAGTTTATTAAATATTTCATCATCAATAATGATATTATAATACAATTCAAATTCCATTTTTTATGCTTCAATCAAGGTAGTTAAAAATGAATTGATAGTCAATGAAGACTCATGTTTAGAAAATGAACCCTTCAAAAATCTGGGTACAATTGAGCATATTCAAGAGCATATTCAAGTAGGCACACATAGTCTAAAATAGTTTGGTAAAAATGTCATGAATGAAAACAACTACTGTATAAATAAATTAATTAAGGTATAAATCAAGTCCATTATTTTAATTCATTTCATTATAAACAATGATTTTAAATCAAATAAATATCAAAATGTCTTACAAAAATAAAAAATAACAAGTACAATATATAATTAAGGTAATACACGATATAGATACTTACTGGCACAGTCTTAAATAGGGAAATTTCAATTGGAAAAGATTAAAATACATCAAAAATTTTACAATACAGAAATTAATTTCTAACATCTACTTAATAACTGATTTGCGGTCTACATTATGTATTCAGCCAAAATAATTAACACCTATTGTCTTAGATCATTAACTTAAAACTTATCATTTAAGAAAATTAGAATGGGTCAAGACATGTAATATGTGTATTTCAATCATAAATTGTAGCATGCTTACCATCTTACCTTTAATAAACACTACCAGCATGTGTTATCAATACCAAATACACGCAAGTATCAAGAACATTACAGAACAAGAAGCCCATGGGCCACATCGCTCACCTTAGCAACAATAGACACAATAAAATCAGCTTTATGGAGTCATGTACAAAATACATGGAAAATGGAGTAGAATATATCCTGTATAAAAAGATAATGTATAAATTTTTCTCAGATATTATTTTGTCAAATATTAACCCCTTTTTGTAACTAGATGATTTTATAGGAATATCACATAATAATTTAATTCTGCTTGTAATGCGCTCTCTGATTGGCTAAGAAATTATTTTATATCGTATAAAGAAAGTAGCCTACGTCATAGTAAGACTAACATAAACAACGTATGAATACGCCTGATGTTACGTTACTTTGAATTTTTTTTACAATTTCACGTCATTTTAAAGGTCAAATGACCATTTTATCTACAATGAAGAGTAAACAAATTAAATTATAAGCAATGAATTCAATATTTATTAGTTTTATACGATATAAAATGGTTTGAAACAGTTTATGCTTTTTTATAAACCGTGGTTTATAAAGTGTAAACTGCCCCAAACCATTTTATATCGTATAAAACAAATAAATATTGAATTCATTCCTTAATTAAGCATTTCAGTTTTTAAGAATGTCTTTAACAGTTGCTAATAAATATATAAACCTACATGAGACTTTCAACCTTTGAAAATAATTTTTGAAAAATTCCAATGTGAAGCAAGACCCCCTCCATTGCAGCACCGCCCTGCCCCCTGGGATCATGATTTGAAACTTCCATTTCAAACACTTCCTGAGGATGCTTCCAAAAGGTTACAGCTTTTCTGGTCAAAAGTTTATGAGAAGTAATTAAAAAAATTATCAATGTATTTGAAAGTATTGAATTACATTTCAAATTGACCCCAACCCTGATCATGATTTAAGCAAACTTCAATCTACCCTATTTGAGGATGCTTCCACACTTTAAGTTACAGCTTTTCTGGCCAAAGGTTATGGAGAAGATTTCCCTGTTTATATTTCTATGTAAAAATTGGAACCCTCAATGTGGCTCTACTCAACTTCTGAGGTTCATGATTTACACAAACCATAATATACCAAGAATGCTTCCACACAAAATAAGATATTCTGGCTGATTGGTTCTTGAGAAGATTTCAAAGATTTTTCTCTATATATTCCTATGTAAAAATTCTAACTCCCATTGTGGCCCCACCCTACCCCCAAGGATCATGATTTAACTTGAATCTACACTACCTGAGAATGATTCCACACAAGTTGCAGCTTTTCTGGCCAAATGAAAATTACCAAACACAATCAATTATTTTAATTATCTCCCTTTGAAAGAGGGCATGGACCTATAATATAACAAACTTGAATTCTCCTCACTGACTAATGCTCCTAGTTTAGTTGAAATTGACCCAGCGGTTCTGGAGAGAAGTGAAAAACATTAAGTTTACAGACCAACGGACAGACAGATGAACACATACAAAAAGTGATCAGAAAAGCTCACTTGAGCATTTAGATCATGTGAGCTAAAATGGATTCTATTTGATAAATGACATTCAATATATCAAAACCAGAAATCAGGTTTTATTGCACTCTCATTTTGAAATTTTGGTATGCCATTAAATAGTATTGAAGCAACAAATAATGATATGTATAGAAATTATCGTCCACTTCTAAGAGATGCACATTTTTCAAGTAGATATTATAGCTGTCTGGGACTAATATCCCTGCAAGACTAGTTTCAAATGAGGCAAAGTGCATTTTTCTAATTGAAGAAACTTAAATAATTGAAACATGAAGGTTTATGACACATAAATAAAGGAGATGAGAGTTTTGATTTTAAATTAGATCAAAATGTGACATCTTAAAAAAATTCCTCAATAAAATTTTCTGTCTCTTCTAATAAACCATTTTTGTGAGCAATGGTTATGAAATTTAAAGCAAAAAGGGGGCTAAATAAAACAGGTATTGTTTTATTACTATTCATTTTATTGAATGCTTTCTTGATTTGATTTTTAAAGGAAAAACTTGTAATACAATCAATTGCTCCAGATGGAATGATTCAAGATTTTCCTTCGATGTAGAACTTTTTAAAAGAAACATTTTGCTTATTTTTGTTCTTCTCTAAAATTTGATAACAAGCTAATATAATGTTGAAAGTAATTTATTCTGTCAAAATCTTGACAATTTGTCTTCCAAATTAATCATGCGGTAAGTGTAATTGTATTTCTAAAATATAATTAAAACATTTTCTTCTTCTGGGTTCATAATTAGCAGTGTTACTTGGTTGTGATGAAATTATCAAATTTTATGTACTTTTTACTGGCGCAAAAGTAACATCAAATTATAAGACTGCGCAAGAGATACAACAGATTGGCCCAAATTTTATGTGTGCAACTGGTGTAAGGTGTTATGGTACCTATTTATGAGTTTTGATTTTTTTCCCAAACTGACTCTTCAAAGTGATCAAAATCTAGAAGCACCTCTGCCTGCCTCAAATCTGTCTTGCATCATCCTAATAAGCAGTAACGCTTTAAACAAAGTTTTCCTGTCCTTTTGCTTTAGATAATTGTATCGCTCACTGTAAAAAAAAACTGGATGTTCATCATCATTCAGTTTTACAGATCCTGGTCTATTTACAGGCATATTTCGTATTTTCTCCAGACACGGCTCATTAACTTTGAGGAAAGTTACTCGTACCTATAGAAAAAAAGAAAAAACACAAAGTTATAAGATTGTTTTTACAGTATAATTTTTAGGATGTTAAACAAGAGGCCCATGGACCAGATCACTCACATGAACAGTTCCTTGTATCATTTTATATATATAGGTTTTTAAAACATTTTCCCTCTATATTTCTATGTTTAACCCCTCTTGGGGCCCCAGTATTGGTCCATGTGATTTCATTCCATGTGATATTGAATGACAGCTGATTAGAGATAGTTTTGTAGAAAATAATTAATGCACATGATCATGTACATGACAAACAAGTGGCCTTAACGATCACTTGAGTACCATAGCCCATAAACAAACTTGTCAAGGAGTCTCATATTATAGCATTGAATCATGATTTTTTGAAGTATACACTCTCATAACTGCAGCGGTGTGTGCATACAAATTGAGTAACGCGCATTAGCGCGTTATGAAAATTTGTATGCACACACCACTGCAGTTATGAGAGTGTATACTTCAAAAAATCATGATTTAATGCTTATATTTACATTTTTTAACTTCTTGCTTTGTCTGCAAATGTGATTCATACCTTAAAATTCCTATCTTATCCTAATTAGGGTAAGTTTTTTTTGTTTTTTTTGTTTTGTTTTTTTTTTTTTTTTATTGTAAACAAAGGTTAAATATATAAATCATTCTATGAAACATTTACACTCTCACTTCTCACATACTCACATTTTCATCCCATATTGTAATATAAAATAAAGAGTAGGGTAGTTGCTTGTGATAGTTATGCCTATGCAGTAAAACTGCAATCCATGTGAAAAAAACCAGACAAACAAACCAAAGAAAAAAGACACAGAATACCAAAAAACAAAAAACATAAAAATATTAAATTGATGCATTATTGTACACATGTTAATTCTAAACTGCCAGATGATTAATAAAATCAATCCAAGGAGACCATGCTTTTTCAAATTCATCAATTTCTGATTTCTGAATATAAATATACTTTTCAGTCTTGTATCTTTGATTTAAATAGTGTAAAAGCCCTAAAAAATGTGGCGTCTTACTTTGTTTTAAACATAAGAATATATATTGTTTTGTATATAGGATTACAAAGTTTAGAATTCTGTTCTCCCAAACAAGGGGGTAAACACCAAATAATACATTACAAACATCAAAATTAACATTTTTGTTGCATTTCTCATATATAAGTATACTAAGTGCATTCCATAGAGGCTGGATTTTCTTGCAAGTTGCAAAAACATGTTTTATAGTTTCAGGCATATCATTACAGAACGTACAGCAGTCAGAGGTAGTAATTCTGATTTTCTTAAGATAATATTTAACAGGAAGAATTCTATGGAGAATTCTATATTGTAACCAATTAATAGTTGAATCATTGGTAGTTTTAAAACATATTTTAAACACATCATGTACACAGAGATCATTTGGCAAAATATCACATAGCTCAGCCCTAATTAGGGTAAGTTAATATTAATGGAAGAGCCACAGTAACAGCCACAAGCGTGAACTTCGATTTTCGCTTGTGACGTTGCAGTTTACAGTGTTTAACGTTTGTGACGTCATAATAAAACTCGTCATTTTAACCTTTGACTACTTGTTGCATTTTGAGGCATTTGAAGATCACAGAATTTAATGGAAAAACACAGTAGAATGTAAATATATGCATTTTATTATCCCCTCGTGCAATTTGTTGCAAAGAGGATATAGCATCGCTGTTGTGTGTGTGTGTGTATGTATGTGTGTCTATCTAGCCTTTTAAGCAAAATACAAAGAAAACCCTCGCATGCTTGTTTATCAAACTTCATAAACTTCATAAAGTGGTTTAGGGACAAACCCTATTAATAGTCAAGTTATTCTGTTTAATATTTATTAAAATATCGATAAAATTACAACACTTAAAGCTGAACACCGCTCGTAAATATATAGGCACCGTCACACAGGTACCTGGTATATAAACCCTTCGATTTCGTTACACCCGATTGCACACCTGGAACTCGTGGCAGACGTGTAGTATTCCTTTCGTGAGATTTGGAATTTTATTCTTATTTTATGTGCATATTCTCTTTGTAAATCATATTTTGACCAGTTTAATTGATGTTAGTATTCTCCTGGCTTGAAAAAAGTGTGTAAAACTTGATAATTTCATCGCGACCGAGTAACACGGCGAGGCAAGATGTACGTCCACACAGGTGAGACCTCTACAGTGAAATACTTTAATTAAACTGCTAAGAGGTCTGCAGCTTATATATGGGTTGTAAGGATAACAGTAGTGAGGGAGAAATATGGCGGACGGTGCCTATTTACGAGCGGTGTTCAGCTTTAAATTAGAAATATTATATGTACATGTATGACTTGACAATAGACATTTTAGGTTCACAAAAGTAAACATTTCTGAATCAAATCAACAATTTACTATTGTACAATGTATGCCCTATAAAAGTAAGAAACAAACGCTTTTTTTGAAATGGGGAGTTAGATGGATGCTTAGATTTTAGTCTTCCAACTACCAATATTTTGTTTTTAATAATAATTATGGATGTAATACCTTGAAGTGAAGCTATGCATTAAGTCAGCATAATTTACTGATTTAGATAAGAGTTCTGACACGATAATGACTTCAAATCCCTTTCATTTAAAATGTATCTACATTTTTAATAACATGTTCAGAAATAATAATTCATTTATACATAATTATATAATAGGAAGAAACTAACAGGTGGCCCAGCTAAAGTGGAAGAACGGAAAGAAGTGGAATACACTTGTAGGGTGGCAGTTTTTTCAAGAACCCTGTCTTGAGTTCTTAGAAGTAGGTACAGTGAATCTTACAACACAACTCTGAAATGTTAAATTTTAAAATGTGTCATTATGAAAATGTAAGAAATAATGTCATCATTTTGATTGTAGATAATCTGTGAATCACATGTGTTGCACAACATTTTCCCTGAAAAGAAAAAGTTTTCCCTTCGGTTGCGAATCAACATTCGGTTGATGTAAATCCATTGGATGTACTATTTGATGTGCTTACAAGTCACTCCACTTCTCGTCCAGTATATATAATGTACTCACAGAAAGGATATAAACATAAATTACACAAAAGTATTTGCTTTGGAAATGCAAAACTTAACATGGAATGAATCCTACCATGTGTATTATACGACAATGTTGATGTATTAATAACTAAATGGGTGACTTTCAATAAATACCCACTTGTTTGAAATTTTTGTTTGTTTATTTTTTTCCTCCCTCCCTCGTAGGTTTTAAATTTTCATGTGACGTTAAAGTAGAATTAATTTTAAACAGCTTTACTAAAGTTTAAGGATGACGTTTACTCAGAATAAAAATAAAATCCACTGATGATAATGAAAAACCATCTATTGTATCATTATATAGACCTTTAATTTAGTGTTTATTTAGTTTAATTTCCACTTTCAGAAAAGTAGGTCAATGACCTACTTTTTTAGTTAATGACCATTGAACATTTTTTTAAAAATCAAGAATTATCACATTAAATTTTACACTACAATTGTAGATACATTTTTAATTGTAAAAATATTACAAATATTACAACACTACACTACACTACAAATATTACAAAATTTGTGGTTTCGCTGGTGATGGGGGGAATTGTACAATCACGTAAATTTAACAACAACCCCCCCCCCCCCCTTAAGATCATAATAGAGTGGGAACTCATTGAGGGCTGTCTCGAAGTTTGAATTCAGCTCCAATGCCCAGAGACCAGATGAGGGGTCGGGTCATGGACACTGCCTAGAAAGAATATTTTGATGGCGGAACCTCACAAGAAATTTTCCAGGAGCAGCTGATCCTCAGGTTTGCACTTGGGTGCCATGATGGTAAGGCTCAACTGGTCAGCAGCTCATTAATAATCCCCTGAATACGCTTGAGAAAGCGATCAAGTGTGTGAAGACCTACCAGCTCAGCTGGAGGGTGGTAGTTCGTCATCAATTGGCAGATACATCAGTCTCAACCAAGCGTAGGGATGAGCCAAACAGTTCTCGCTCACCCCAGGGCCATAGTAGCAAATTCTCCGATTCTTAGTCCAGGGGTAGGACGAGCATTAGGGGAGGTGGTTTTCCTCGCAACTCTAGGGAAAAGAGTCTTGATCACAGCCCTGGGAGAAAGTATGACTGAGGAAAGCATGTGAGTCGGAGCTGCTTTAGGGACAAATGAGGCGAGAGTGTTCAAAGTACATGCAGGCAGCGGGATAACTCTTAATCTCCACGCTCAGACCCCAGGGATACCAAGTATGAAACAAGATTGAAACCCCATGTTACAGTTTCTTGTGGTGAGATGACTTTCTCACTTAAACCGACCATCAACACTACCGATGTTTTTCCCTCAGTCAGGTCCGGGAGGAGGCCAGGAGATTCATGCTACTATTGACACAGCAGCTGACATTATGATCATCTCCGGGAAATTGCATGAGTGCAAGGCTAAGACCCAAGCCTACGATTGTGAGAGAAACTAATGTTAGACTTGCAGGTGAAAGAGCAGAAATGACACCCCAGTACCTAAGCGATCTTAAAATAAGAATTGGGGCTTATGATTTTGTACACCCACTTCTGCACCCCATGCTCACAGGAAATCTATTCTGAGAAGCATTTTCATCCTGCAAAGGGTTTCTTTTAGCTTAGTACTGGTGTGCCAGTGTCCATAACTGATGCAGTCTCAGCACGTTGGGTGCGGATCCCGTCGCACACTGCACAGATTGTGACCTGGGAAGGGATATGCCAGACTTTATACTGGAGTTAGCCAGTACCGTACTTTTTGAAAATAAGGTTGATCCTGTTTATAGGGCGAAGGAGCCCGTTTTTAGCAAAAAAAAATAAAAAATATATAAATAGGTTGACTTCGGAGAATTGGTCGAAAAATTACCGCTACTTTGAATGAATATAACGTTATCATAGTACTAGCCTTTTATTTTATTTTACAGTTTTAAACAAACAGGGAACAAAAGGGAAACAAAATTTACACATTGAAAGCAAATGTCTGAATTTGCATCAAAATTTTCAAACCAATTTATTCAGTACGGCTATATTAATTTAGATTGTTTACTTACCTGCCATATTAACCGAGAATTAGTAACCTTAGCCTGGAGGAATGAATACGGTAGCACATGCAACCTTGTGTCTTTGTTGTTGATCATATAAATAAGTTCACCGGAGATTTCATTTCACCTGATAATGTTACCATCCATCTATCTTAATTGTAATTATTTATTTAGATTTTTGGAATGGTCTTTCTGTATGGCTTAAACAATATGTACATAATCGTGATAATCGTTCACAACTCTGTGTGACTTTTTACTTTGTATATAACACATGGGTCAACCTCTGATCTTAATATCAAAGCCTGAGCATGAGTAGCACATGCCGAGTGTTCAACTGTGTAAGGCCTTATCCAGACTGATTTCAAAGACACCTGGTTTTGATTTCATCGAGAGTTTTATTTCGAATATACTGAAAAATAAACTTGTAAATGCACACTATTATAAAATTAAATCTTTTTTTTTTTATTTCTACCCGATGATATTTTTTTCCCCATAATTACCCTATGTGCGGTTTTCATTTTACTTTTACCATGTGAAATATATTTCCTGTTTATCATAAGCACACGATCAAAATGCATTTTAGCATGTAATAATGATCGAAAGATAATTCAGCTTAGAGATCATAGTAAGAAATTTAAGAAGAAATACATTTATTCACATTTAAATTGTTATGATAAATTACTTCAGTATATTGATAAAAATTCATACCATTTTTACACAGAAATTCAAGTATTCTAGTAAAACTTTCATAATTTTCTTGGAGGTTTGCATGAATTTTTGCAAAATTTCATATACTAACACTGTAAACTTAAAAAAAAAAAAAAACCATAAATAGGGCGAAGCCCACATGCCTGGGAGAAAAGTAACGACTTAATTTCCGAAAAATACGGTATATTTTCGCCTGGTATAGTGGCCTTAAGAACAAAAAAATTTGCGGGAACCCATGCTAGGTTGTGAGTGTTGAACATGACAGACCGTAGCTATATCAAAGGTAGGGAAGGCTATCTCCTAACATCCGTTCAAAGTGTTGATCCTGACATGCGACGCATGGCGCTTGAGGGAGAGAACAACCATGTCAAACTCCTTGAAGATCTGCAGAGAAATGCACCAGCTGAAGTCAAGGATATGCCAATGTATTTGGAGTCAGTAATTTGGATCTTGGTAATTCTACCAAGATCGAGCTCACATAGATATAGGAGATGCTCGCCTACTGTGTTCCAGGGGGAAGAGGAAGGTCATTTAGAGAAAAGGATCAAAGCCCGCGTTATTCAATCATCATCCTCTGATTGGGCGTCTGCACTGGTACTGGTCAGGAAGAAGGATGGGAGTGTTCAGTGGTGTGTCGACTACTGGGCATTGAATACGGTCACTGTCAAGGACACGTACCTGTTGCCACTTATAGAGCATTAATGGATACCTGCAGTAACCGCTGCTTGTCCAAGCAGGATGCCAATGCAGCGTACTGGCTGATCAAGATACACCTGTATGACCAGAAGAAAACTGCATTTATCACCAAACATGGCCTGTTGAAAGAGTTTACCAAGATAGGGTTTGGTCTTTGTAATTCTCTGCAATAAATTTGGTATTGCACAGACTGAACTGGAAAAAAGCCTTTTTGGATGATGTTTTAGTGCCTTGGACTACAGCCAGAAGCTCACCTGGACAATTTGAGACAGGTGTTTGAGCACTTCCAAGAATATGGTCTGAAATTTAAGCTTCGGAAGTATGAGCTATTCAAGACTAAGGTTGAGTTTTTGGGCTGAACCATCAGTGAGAGTGGAATAGAGATGGGAGACCAATATATAGAGTCAGTGACTGGCCCTTGCCTTGTAATGTTTAAGGTGCTGAGATGTTTTAGGGTTTGCTAGTTACAGTCATTTCATGCATATCTTTTACAATTTTATGCTATGGTATGCGATTTTAATGATATGCTATGAGATTCCAATTTAAGGCTTTGAGATTTGATTGCTATGCTATGAGAAATTGAAAATTAATGAATGGCTTAATGTTATGGTATGCTATGCTATGATATGGTATGCTATGAGATTTGAACACACCTCAATTCAAAGAAGAGCTTCAAAAATTTAAAGTAAAATGATAAGAGGCTAAAGTTTTACCACTAATCTGCAATGTTAACATTTATTCTTTTAAATAAAAGCATTTAAAACTGAGTTAAAATCATTTATGTTATGATATGGTATATTATGCTATGGTATGATATGACAAATGAGAATCTTTGAGATTGTATGCTATGGTATGAGATTCTACTGCTAATTGGTATGAGATTTCAATGCTATGCTGTAAAAGATATTTTCTTGAACTGTCTTTATCATTTCAGTTTTATATCTCTTGCATTGCTACCCCGCTGTACGCAGTAACTGGGAAAAGTGGTGTCTGATGGGAGACAGAACAACACAGTGCTTATGAGAGTCTTAAAGCCCTGGGGCTCAGTTCATAAAGAGGCCTAAATTTTTGGCCTAACTTAAGTCTAATCCAAGGACATACACCAAAACTTAGTCGACCATATTTTGCATTTCATATAGCAGCGAAACTTGTTGGCTTAAGTTTTAGACTACAGCTATGGCATTGGTTCTTGACAACTCAGCACAGCTTTCTTGATAACGCAGCACTATGCATGCATAAAATTGTTTCTATTACAGCGCTATGTACGGGTGTAAGAAGCATGTGAAAATATGATCAATTTTAGAGGAACAAGCAATTGCAAGAATATTACTTAAAATAATTAAGACTACAAGGGTCAATAAAAAAATATAAAAACTGTTGCCATTGCTTTTTTACTTAATGTCATATTATCACAAAACTTCGAAGACATAATTTAGCAATAATTTTCATTAATTTGAGCTAAAAAAAAAATGAATTCAACCCTTAATATCTAAATTAAATTCAAAATTAACTAGAGGTACTGTGAGCAAGCACACAATTGATACCCCCCGCTCAGGAAAAATCATAACTCATGTATTTTTTCTATTATTAAAGAAAATATTGGATGAATCTATTTCAAGAGGACCTTGTACTGATTCTGTTGGAAATTCTTCAATATTATTTTTCTTCTTCTTTTTCTTCTAGACGTTTCTTTAAACTGTAATATCTCGCTTGTGTGTCATTAGATTTTATTCAAATTTTCAGGGTTTATTGGAAATGACAATAGCTTACTATAGGCTAAGCACAAAATATTGTGAAATCGCTTCTTCCGGTTTTGAGTTATTCCCCTTTGAATATTTTTTTTAAGTGGGTCTCGTGTACCTGCAAAGTCTCGGAGCTGATCCTTAGCAAGTAGTTATTATTTACAAATCTTTAATGTAGACATCTTGAACGCTGTCATCCTAGTTTTACATGTTTGATTAACCCACGTTTACTTCTTAAAAAATTACATCGAAATTTATGTTTCAAAAAATGTTAAATTTTGCTTATATCTTTGCTCGATAACATTTTAGTTGTAAATTTTTTCTAGTCACATATAGAACAAAAGTTGTGCAGAATATTAAGAGCTTTCATTTGATACCATAAAAAAGGGGCTAGCCCCTAAAATGAGGGGTCTCGATCCCTTAAAAGTCTTTGCCTCATAACTCTATAACGGTAAATTTTTCAATATCGACGTCACTGCAAAAAATGTTGTTTGTGACTTTATTGATCTCATAAAACTGTTTTTGTGTTCGGGCATTGCATAATATGAGGGTAAAAAGTAATACGTGTTGACCAGTACTCGTGGCAATTTGGCCAAGTTAACGAAACTCTTCCTCGCCCGCGGCCGAGAAAATCGGTCACCATGGTCGCGGCTGGGCTACCTAGCGGTCAGCGGTTATCTAATACACGAGAGTTGGCCGTCTCTATAATATGAGTTTATTTAGCCGCAAACTCAAGAATTATTTTAGTTTTGATTACACATAAAAGTTTATGGACTAAACGATTAGGTGACAATTAAGAAATCGTTCAGTTAATTAATAAAAGCAATGTCATTCTCAATCTAAAGCAATATCAGACATAGATTAATTGTGGGTTTCAAGTTTAAAATAAAGAACTTCTATTTGATAGATTATGGTCATTATACTGCTAACTTTTCAAATCTTCCTGGGTTCTGAGCTGTGCGTGTCTGTGCGTTGTACCTTTACGTAATCTATCCTTCGTCCACGGCCGAGGAGATCAGCCATGGCTGCACTACCTAGCGGTAAGCGGTTATCTAATACACAAGTTTCGCACACCGCGACGCACAATTAGATGAATATGAACGTGTTTGAGTTTATATAGCCGTAAATACAAGAACTGTTTTAAATTTATGTTATAAAAGTTTGTCTATCTTGTATTTATTTAATAAAACTTTGAGTGTAAGTGAATATTAATGAACAATATTACTCCAAATTGGAAACATTGTCAGGCATAAAATAATGGTTGGTTTGTATATCTAAAAATTTTTACCCCCCCCCCCCCCAAAAAAAATATTAAATGATGATAATCCCTCGCATATGGCCGAGGAGATCCAGCGTGAGTGGACAAGTGATCCGCGGTCGGCTCGTGTTTTTCTACATGTACCTTATCACGCGTTCATGTTTCATATTTTGCACGGACAGAACTATATTTTATTATGTTTTCAACTATTATATAGGTTTAAGATGAAAAGATAAATTTATTATACTTGTACAGTTGATTAAGCATTGATTTAATTATACGATAGCATACAAAGTAGTTTAAAAATCAAATCAAATTATAATCAAAGTTCCATGTTACATGTTTGCGGTAGGTGCTAGCAGGATAAAAGAATGTCCTGAATTGTCCTGAATTGAGGCATTTGATGATTATTTTAAAGAATATTCTCATGGTTTTTAAACAACTTAAGATTAGGTTATATCGGTCACATATTAATCACTCTGTAGTTTTTCCTACATGGTTGTTCGTTTCAGTGTGGGAGCGAACTCATTGCTGCGTCCCCCCCCCCTGTCCTCCCGCCCCGCTGAGAAGTGCTCGCGCTGAATTTTTTTTAAATTGGCGAAAAGATATCCAGATCTGTCGAAAATCATTTTTGGTGACTTCTTCTTAATGTAACATTTTCTCCTCAACGTGTTTCATTTTCCCACCCGTTTGTTTATTCGGTCAGTCTGTGTTAATTCAATCGCCACGTGCGACCGAAAATCTTGTGTCGCTTCTCAGAACATATGTAATTGAGTAACAGTTGGAAGGGTGCTTTTATAAACAATAAGACTATTATTCGAAGTCGATCATCTTCACATTGAAGATGTGAAATCGTAACCTGAGAATGTGGCTAATAAATTAACCTGTTAAACACGCTAAACTTCTATAGTTATGAACAGAATAATTAATAAGCTATGTATTATAATTAAAAGTTTGAAGTCAAAGGAAATTTTGTTCTTGGGAAATACGACTACATTATGCAATGCAGTCAATCGCCATAGAAATCATCAAAGTTCTGCAAGTGTCGACAGATTTCTTATTTCTTTGAAAGACCATGATAATTCACTTGACTTGCGGACTATAATATAGCGACATATCTGCCTCTTAAAAATATATGCGCTTCTCAAAGTTACACTTAAGTGAGATAGATGTGTGTTATTGGGGATTTTATTTTAATATTGCTAATTGTATGAAAATTGATAAAAAAAAAAAAACCTTTTAATTGAAGTTGTGTATTATGAGGTTGTAATGCAACTGAATTTACTTACAAGGTTAGCTACAGCCAGTGGAATACTAATATATTAAAATACAAGATAAATAGTTTCCAGAACTATAATAATACTATGCACGTGTATCTGAAGGTTGCACCCTGCTTTGTATGGCTGTAGGTGGGGAGGTAAAGGTGTATCGATGTACATACAATGTATGACTGCACATTCGGATTTCGGACCGTGGGTACAGACGATACCCATGATAGTCCTTTAATACATCAATGCGCAGTCTGATCTAGAAACTGACCAGTTTCATAACTTCTTCGAATTTCTCTAACACGGACTGTCTAATTCCTTCCCAGAATTCCAATTTACGCAAGCGCAATTGAAGTTTTTTTTCAATTTAACTAGTCAACCCACTGACATAAAAATAAGGATTTTGCATATTATTGCATTGTCGAGAGAAGTAATATTCATTTCTGTAAATAAGGTTATTTAATTCACGTTACATAGCGGTGTCTCAATGAAACAGCACCATCTGGTGTAAAATTTAGATGCTCGATTTTGCATAAATTCTCCCGCTGATCTTTTTTTTTAGCTGATTATATATTATTTTGAATGTCCAAGTCTACTCGTATCATTAAATAATATCAGACGACACACATTTCCCTGTAGAAAAGTTCAGAGAAGCCATCAATTTTGACTAATTACTAAATTTTGTCAGCACGTAATAATTCTAAACTTGCACATAGTCTTCAAAAATTTAGAAAGATTTAAATAAAGAAGTTATCCCATAGAAAATGTTATGTGTTTTGTAGGCGGGTTCTGTTTTTAAAAAAAATACAATTCCTGATATGAATCATGAGTACATACTGTTTATAACAATGCTTGCTACCCTTTGAAAATTTAACTCGCCATTAAACATCCCATTTTTTGAAACGATTAAACTGTGTTCGACAAATAGTTTTCCTTAAACATTTTCTTCCTTTCTTTTTCAAAACACGTTTTATATACAGGCTTTTAATCACAACACGTTTTTATAACAAAAGCAGAACAGAAAGTTAAGTCACTATAATCGTTTGACACCATATCACATATATTTTCAACCCGCAGCAACAACGGAAGACCTACTCGTGGCTTTGCCACGAGCTCTGCTCTAGTTGTTGTTCTTTTTCTTTTGCAGAATGTACAATTCGATTGTAGAGAGTGATCAAATATATTTCTAAGCATTTCAAAAAGTTATGGAGATGAAATATTGATATATATAAGAGACGCTACAGCTCATTTTGCTCAATTTTGCTCAAAATTACCGTTGATTTAATCATTTTAGGCAGTCCAAAAAGTAAATATTGCTAGCTCAGCCTTTTGATCAACAGCTTAGCGCATCAGCTGTAAACATTTCATCGTGACTTTCTGCAAGGGATGAAAATAATACGATTTTATACAGATTTAAAAACTTGAAGTGTAGATATAAATTTAGAATTTCGGAAAAATATTTAACACACAAATGCGAGCTTTTTTGGCTGTAAAATGATTCAATCTTTCAGTATATGCACGACTTCTATTCTTTTATCTAACTATGTTTAAAGAGGGAAATATCCAAGATGAAGAGAATTTGCTGTAAGCTACTTTTAAAAGAATATAAGTGCATTCTGTCAAATGTTTTTACACTTTATTCGCGCAAAATTCTCTTATCACCTTGTAAAAACACACTGACTTCCCAAGTTACTTTGAAATCGACAGCGCTGGCCAGACAATGCAGGATTAATCAAGCTTCACAGCACGTGGCCTTCAGGTACTCTACCTATGCACACACTGAATGTGTGTGTGTGTGTGGGGGGGGGGGGGGGGGTTGCGTTAAAGGGTGTAATCTGGATGTTTAATTTATTTGTTTCTCTATCCTTATAGTAGGTTTAGTATGCATGCCAAGTAAAACTAAACTAAATGTGCCATGCTACGATCACGGTTGTCTGTACTTAACTGGGGGAATACTCAAGTTCACATAGCAGTGGTTTAACTTGTTGAATAATCATTTTATTGGAACGATGCCGGGGGAGGGAGTGTAGCTATACATAGAAAGATATATCTCCGCAGGAGATTAATTGATAATGCGCAAGTAAAATACGATACAGACTAAGAACCACGCCGTGTTTATCCATTGAATCTCATAATTATTCAATATTTCGGTCAACACAAGATGGTTCTTGAGGAATCCTCATTATTTGACGTCACGGACAGGAAGCTGTATAAAAAGTATAAATAGCCACTAAACGATTACACACCATTGCTATTCTTATTTAACTCATGCATATTCATACTTACTTGGAATTTGACATACGAACTAAAATTTTCGAGAGAAATTATGTTTATTGATTGCAATATGTATAGTTCTATTTATTGTAATTGCAAATAAGATATAGCGAATATTGCAATTTTTGCCGCTAGGTGGTATCCGTCAAATCCACTATCAACGTCACATGTGAGCTGACCGGTAGCAATAGAGGAGTCTCTTAGAGCCTCCGTCTAAGAATTATTGTTTGGGCATGTTTAGAAAAAAAATGGTTTGCTTTTAATCTGTTGATAGATAAATACAAAAGGCCAATTGGCCTTAACGCTCACCTGAGTAGCATATAACCCATACACAAACTTGTCGAGGAGTCTCATATAGCATTAATTAATTAGGTTTCACTCCGGAGTAGAAAAATTATAAATTTGTAATGATGACCACCTCCCTGCCAGAAATCTTTCAAAAAGAATTGTGAAACCTATAATTTTGGCAAAAAACTTAAAGATCTGGTCTACAAAATCATGAAATCAATTCAGTTTTCCTTTCAGGTGTGTGGGAGTAAAGAACATTATATGCATTAACACCTATTCATCTATTTTGGCCCTGCCCTTGAGTCAAAAACCATACTCCAGGGGACATGAAAACTAAAATTTCAATAGAGGACTTCCCGGTCAACATAATTATAAACCAGTTTTTTGGGAGTTGATTTTAATCAACTCTCCTATGCACTTACTCGGGCAAACCGAAAGTGAAACAGTGTTTGGACCTAAGCACAAATCAATACCGCTGACAAGATTTAGTTCCTGAAAATAATCGATAAATTCTGACGCAATGTATTCTAAAGCATTGTTTTTCAAGAAAACCTATTTATTTATACTATGAATATAGTAAGATTTTAAAAGGTACAAACAGTTTAGATATTTTTTGAAGTCGTATGTATTCATACGCTAGACTTCAATGTACTAGTCTCGTTCAACCAGACGCTCGGATGTCTCCGTTAATATCCGACAAAACAGAGAGTCTCTCTTGCTTGTTGGAGATAAACGGAGACAGTAGAGCGTTAGGTTGAACAAAACTAGAGTTCAATCTTGCCTGGATCCATACAATTTCTCAGAAATATTTCGATTACTGATACTACTTGCCATGGAAAATCACATATCGCTGATTTGAAAATTAATGATAATCGATAAAATCAACTCCCGTCAGTACTTCAGTACTTTGATTATACATATGTGTGAGAATAGAGAATTTTTTTTTAAACATAAAATGCATTAACACTATATTGCCATAATTGCCCCCCCCCCCCATGTCCTAAACCCCTGACCCAGGGGCGATGAATTTCACAATTTAGGTAGAGGAGTTAGTGGACATCATAACTATGTATTCAGTTTTTTGCCCACATGTGTGGGAGTAGAGAAGAAGATTTTTTAAGATTTAAAACATTTTTACTATATGGCCATATTGGCCCAACCCTAGAACCTGAACCCCCAACAAAGGGGTCATGAATTTCACAATTTTGGTAGAGGGCTTCATGGACATTATAACCATGCATTTATTTTTTCACAAATATATATGGGAGTAGAGAAGAAGATTTTGTAAGATTTAATTCATTTTAACTATATGGCGTTATTGGCCCAACCCTAGAGCCTGAACCCCTGACACAGAGGTCATGAATTTCACAATTTTGGTAGAGGGCTTCATGGACATCATAATAATGCATTTAGTTTTTAACAAGTTTATATGGTAGTAGAGAAGATTTTCTAATATTTTATACATTTTTACTATATTGCCATATTGGCCCCACCCTAGAGCCAGAACCCCTGACCCAGGAGCCATGAATTTCACAATTATGGTAGAGGGCTTCAAGGACATCATAACTATGCAAATCTGTTTTAAGAGGCCACTTGTGGGACAATGACAAACTGGCCGCTTAAGGCAGGTGGCCTCTCATTCCAAGTTTCAAATGAATGAAGAAAAAGCTCCGTAAATATACTCATTTTGGCTCTATTGCACAGATCTATTAATAACAACTGTAATGGCTGCTTACATGGAGATGGTGAATGCGTAGTTCAGGTTGCCAAATAAGCAGTTTATAATAATTTTAAATGGCAGTTTTAATTCAATTAATATATCAACGGATTTAGATCAAAACATTTTCTGCTAAATACGCCCAAACAATAATTTTCAGTTGTTTAATGCGGTAAACAGACAGAAGTAAGTGTTTCCGTACAAAGGCTATGTACTGATCTATGAAAGCCAATGCTTTACCATGAAAAAGTGCCAAATTCCATTGGGGCATATAACACCCAACCCTTTCTCCCAAAGAAATTTTCAAGAAAGAAATGTGCGTATATTTGGTAAATTGCGGTACATGATAAGCTGTTAAGCGCAAGACTGGCAATCTATTACTTTGTAATGAATTAAGTACATTAATAAATATATGTACAACACAAAACAGGTTTTATAATTAATTATCTCATTAAATCTTAGCAGAATTCAATTTACACACACAATTATTTCGCATTAAATTATTATCAGCTGTCAAAGTTTGGCTTCTTTCGATCCGGGTCACATGTCAGAGTCAGAAGTCATGTGACAAAACAGATATAATGGCCGTTGAAAACAGGCATGTTGAAAGTACGGGACCTAAAAACACTGGCCACTGGCCGCGTTAGGCAGGTGGCTGCTTAAATGAGTTAAAATATAGTGAAAAACTAAACAGGCGGGATTGAAACTGGCCGCTCATTGCGAGTGGCCACTGATTAAAGGTAGCCGTAACACCAGGTGCTACTGTATGTATTGTTTTGTCATTTGTTTGTCTGAGCAATGGTAGAGCGTACTACCAGATTTTTGTATGTTCCAATTGAGCCACAGTTGTGGACGAGTGTTGAGATATCCAGTGTGCTGAGATGCCCAAAGGGTCCATGTACTCATTAGCTGGTTAAAGTCGTGAGGCAACACATGTGGAGCTTACTTGGTCCTGCCCTTGAAGTCCCAACCTTACATGTAATTTCGGAGTCTCAGAATCTATGATAAATTATGCTTAGCGTCTTTGGTTTCGTGCCCTTGATGTGATATTAAGTGGTGGTCACTGTAGGACCTCATGGTGGATGTCATCATTGGAACTCAAGATGGATGTCATTGTTGGACCTTATGGTGGATGTCATTGTTGGACCTCATAGTGAATATCATCGTTGGATCTAATGGTGGATGTCATGGTAGTACCTCATGGTGGATGTCATGTTGGATTTCATCGTAGGTCCTTGTGGTAGATGACATTGTTGGCCGTCATGGTGAAGGAAGAATATGTGGACTATCATATGTTAAAAAAAATGGGGAAAATGGTGAACTGAGGTGAGCCAGAGGATGGACCAAGATGAATCAGATGCTGGAATCTTTGACTGTGAAGTTTGTGAACTGTGATGTGATGTGACTGTGAAATCTGTGGTAACATTTGTTATAGACATTATGTAAAGGGTTCTATTGTGTATGTGTTAGGCCCTATTAGGATATAAATATTGTATGTTCATTATAGTTTGTCCTACTGTTCAGGTTGGGATGCCCTCTTTTAAAATGGGGAGGAGTGTGGTGGTCCCAGTAATAGCAGGCACGAATACCTGGCTACCGCCTGAACTTACTGACAAGCGCTATGACATATACGTCACCATTCCTTTGCCTGTCTTCAAAGAGACAAGACATTTATACATTGAATCATGGTGTAGCAAGTATTTAAATATTTTTGCCTTAAGTTTAATTTTGATAAATTAAATCGAAAAAATGTGAAATTGTCAATACATTGTTTTCCATGGTAAGATAACTTCCATATTTTTTGCATCTGTACACATGCATTTAAAAATAAAAATTTGACACCCCCCCCCCCTAATGCGACCCAAACCTACCCCTGGGGATCATGATTTGAACAAACTTGAATTCACCTAACCTGGGGATGCTTCAACACAAGTAAAACCTTTTCTGGCTGATCAGTTTTAGAGAAGATTTTAAAGTTTCTTCTATTTATTCCAGGACCTATGTAAAAATTTGCCCCACTCCATTGTGGCCCTATGTTACCACCAAAGACTGCGATTTTTACAAACTTGAATCTATTCAAGTTGAAAAAGAAGATTTTTGAAAAATATTAACAAAGTTTCATTAAACATGTTAAATCCTAATTATATCCCTTTGAAAGAGGGCTTGACACATAATTTAAACAAACTTGAATCCTCTTCATCTAATGCTGATTTGTGTCAAGTTTGGTAAATTACACAAATTTACAAATTGGTAAATTAGCCTAGTGGTTCTGGAGAAGAAATTGAAAATGTAGAAAGTTTACAGACAGATAGACAGACATATGCAGACAAAAAGTGATCAGAAAAGCTCAATTGAGCTTTCAGCTCGGGTGAGCAAATAAAAACTGTACAGAATCATCTTCTACCTGCAATCGATTAAGATATATATATCAACTAACTAAATTGGTTAAGATATAAATATTGACTAACTAATTTTTTTCTTACCCATGTCTTTTCAACAGTAATGCCAAGTATTCCCTCATTTCTTGCAGACTTGTCCAGGTATACAAATAGTTCTCCAATATGCTGGGACCATAAACTGTGTTCACCAATATAAGTGTTTGCTGTATCTTGGTAGGAAGCATTTCTAAGTTTCTTTCTGGGTGGTGACAGTTGACAAATTTCATCTGACAAGTTTTTCTTTACCTAAAAAGGAATAATTATGATTTGATATATGTTTTCAATCCATATCAATTTGTAGCATGTTTTACAGCATAGTCTGTTACAAGCACATGCTACACGGTAAACATTTACAAGTTGATCAACATCATAAAATGAAAATTTTTCTTTACCCTTTTCAGGAATAAGGAATCATTTTGAGGTGATAATATCAGTCAGGGCGTGGTCAAGTCCAATAAAGCCCTAAGGGTTTTATGATAGACCACACTCCGACCGAAATTATCACCTCATAATATTCTAAGAATGATTCCTTGTTACTTATATTCATATCATTTCAAATTTAGTTGTACACCGTACACTTTAAAACAACATTATTTTAAAACCACTATTTTTTATGTAGCATATGCTATTATATAAATAGTGCCTGTTTGGGAGGGTAACAGTTGAAATTGACACCCCTAGAAAACCATTGTCAACCGACGCGAAGCGGAGGTTGACAATGGTTTTCGAGGGGTGTCAATTTCAACTGTTATCCTCCCAAACAGGCACTATTTATTTTGTTATACTGAATGTCTTTTTTAAAAATTTAAAGAAAATTTTACTGCTTTTATATAGGAATAACGTGAATTCTACAGCGAACCGTACGCGCATAATTTTCGCGCATGTAACATTTTTTAATATTACCCGTTGCCAAGTGCGTTGCTAACGCTGAGGGTAATAGTAAATATTATTAACTGCGTCTTAACCAATCAGATTTCAGTATTTAACATGAAAGTATAACAAGTAACTATATCTATGCAGCGAAACAAATACCGTTTTCGGTTACAGTGTTGGCAACGTTACTGTTTTACTACACGCACGATTCTGATACACGAATGATCACGCACGATACACGAACGATCACTAACTTACTGAATTTTCACGATACATGAACGATAGTGATAAAACACAAAAACAAACGATTCACCACCATTAAACATGCAAAATCAAAATTAATTTTAAGGATTAGGGAAACATTTTGCTTTAAAGGGACTTGGACACGATTTGACTTAAAATTTTCAAATCTTATTTTTCCATTTTCAATGTTTATACTCGTCTGATAAACATGATAAATATAGTATTAGAAGTTTTTTATAATGCTAGTATGTCAAAATTTGAAAGTCAAATATCAAGATATAGAGTTCATCATTCTTTATTTTGTAAACAAAACTCGAATGTTGTCAATTTTTACATTGTTGTACCAGTGTAAGTTTCAATCAAATGTATCTTTCTTTATATTGATGCTAGCATTTATGAAAATATTGAGTTATTTTAAATTATTTTTTACATAGCATTTTGTCTGAGAAATGGTAAATCTCTACATTACATATTTTGTAAACAACTATAAGACTCGAGCTTTGTTTACATGACAACCAATTCTTACCTCTGTATCTCGCTTGTAACTTGACTTTATTGAAACATTCAATATTTTGGTCAATTATTTAAAATGTACCAGTAAACCATTTTATACATATAAAATAAAAATAAAATTTTTAAATTCAAATATTTCCAAGTCTCTTTAACTTGTACCACAATATGCTTGTGTTTTAACGAAAAGCGGCATGTGCAGTAGCCATGCGCTGTTTTATTTTTTACGAGTAAACAATTATTTTATATTATATAGGATTCAAACACAATTTTTTTTTGTCTCCATAAGGAATATTAACTTAAATCATAAGTTAAAGAAAATAAGTGTAAAAGAAATGAAGGCAGTGCCTAAACTACACAAAGTTATCTACATACGAGTTGATATTTATGTAATCCGATTCCCCTACGATTTTTTTATGCAAAATACAGGTAAATTTGTTACCTTGTTCCATAGAATTTCGATTTTACACATGCCATATTTTCATAATTTACGGTACATAATTATTTAATTTTTTTCATTCTAAATTTAAAAGCGTCAAAATACATTGAATTCCTTCTGAATATGTATACAGTGTACCAGAGATGAATGCGTTTTTTCATTTGAAAGAAAACTACAGGGATAATTGTTTAGTTTTAAACGGGGAATAGGTAAGCTTGATTGCTTTCATTCAATGTGTCTCTTCTGCTAATATGATTAAAATTATGTGTCAATATACAATATATGCTTGAAATAGGATGGTGAGAAATTAATATTATCATTGTGGTCCCTGGCACCCTACCCCTATGGAACATGATTTTAACGAACTTAATCTACACTACTTGAAGATGATTTCGCACAAATCATAGCTTTTCTGGACAAATGGTTTTAAAAAGAAGATCTTTAAAGATTTACTCTAAAAATTTCCTATGTAACAATAAGAACAGCCCCCCCCCCCTTGTGGTCCCACCCTAGTCCAAAGGATAATGATTTGAACATATCTGAATCTAAACTACCTAAAAATGCTTATAGAATATAGACAAGTTTCAGCATTTCTCGTCAAATGGTTTTTGAGAAGATGTTTGAAAAATGCCAACACATTTTTAAATTTTTTAATTATCTCCAATTTGAATAGGGCATGACTCTTTATTTTAATAAACTTGAATCCCCTTCACCTGATGATGCTTTGTGCCAAGTTTGATTGACATTGGTTTGTTGGTTCTGGAGAAGAAGTCATAAATGTGGAAAGTGTTCATACAGACAGACGGACGGACAGGCAAAATGTGATCAGAAAAGCTCTTTTGAGCTTTCAGCTCAGGTGAACTAAAAAGTAAATGATTATCAATTGTTAGAAATTGCATTCATATGGTACAAAAACAGTGCAAATCATATGGAAACATATTGTACAGTATAAGAAATCTATCTTATCATAAAAGAAGAGCATCATACATATTCTATGGTACAAACTGTATGAAAAGATTGCAAGAAACATACAGCTGGTGTAGTTGTATATTTCAGGGTGACTGTTAATAATCATGAAGAATATTGGCAAAGCAAGAATTGCAGAAGAAGAACAAAAGAACTGTCAACAGAAATTATGTAAGGTGGCATGGAACATCTGTTGATATTAACATGGATTAAAGTACATTTAATTAAAATACCTTCACATTTTTAGAATTTTCAAATTTTACAATATTTCACCAGAAAACATGTTTTAAAAATTTCTGAAAACTAAGGTAAAAAAATTAAAATCCCAAGCTTGATTCGAACTCATAACAGATTTGTAGTGAATTCTCTAACTTACCTTTAGCACTACCCTGTTTGGTAACATTAATAGGAAAAATACACTTGATTTTTATTGTTTGTTTTAATTGATAGTATGTCACAACAGAAAGGTGTCCATTACCACCTTAAAGCTTTTCAATAAAAATTGTGGAGAACTGTTTTAAATAACAAGCTATCAAAAGATCAAATGGCTAATAAAAATGCAATAGATGTTTAAACATCGCAAAAGAGATCTCCATTTGAACATATTTAGATTTTCATTAAAAAAATTTTTAAGGTGACTGGATTTGACCAAAATGTCTACCGTAATATAATACCACTTATTGCAAAATATGACTTGATTTCTTTCTTTTTTCTACCACTACCAAGTTGAACGCATATTGTCAAATATGTGCATTAGGTGTTATAACGTGTAATTTAAAAGTAAGTACTAAAACACACCACACCGCAGAAACATCTTACCTGTGTATGCCTTTTATTTGAAAACTGCAAAAAAGTTACATACTTAGTTTATTAACTAAAAATTAGATACAATTGCGATAAAATTTATTTAAATTTTTTAAAGAATTAAAGCTATACACGCTATAATTTGCGTCAATATTGAATAAGGGGGAAAATGTATGTGTTTGATTACTTTAAAAAAGTTACTTTTATGTTGTTAATTACAATGCTCAAATCGATCACGTAACAAAAACATCAAATATTAAACAATAAAAAAATATTTATTTTCCTGCCAGGAAAGTATTGCCTCCTAATGAATATCAATATACCATGTGATATCGACAGCTAAATTTAGTCTATCATGCAAAACTTTGTGTAGGGTCAACATCTTCATAATTGTAATTATAGTTTTACAAAGGCCTATGTGTTTCCCCTATGTGCTATTTTTTGAACCTGTAAGTGTTAGTGCAAAAGTAAGGGTATCGTGAGTGACAAACGTATTTTATTTATTATACATGTATGTATTTCAAATTAACAGCTGTTAAGCATATTAAAAATCAAGTCGGATATCTAATTAGGCAAACAATAACGGCAACCTGATTTCCGGCGGACATGTGCAATAAGGTCGGTTTTGCTCTTCCTTCATCAATATTTATGAAAAGGTAATATTTTCCTGGCAGGAAAATTAACAATTATCAAAGGCCGGAACGGCCACAAAGGCGTCGAACTGCCATTTAATTCTTTTATATAGAATGATATCAATAATTTGAATTTCTGTTAATTTAATAGTCGTATATCAAATAATTTTAGACATAGAATAGAGAAGTATATGACATATGTTTTGTCAGTGCTGTTTTAAACAATTTTCACAGGTTCATGATTTGAATACATTAACAGTATGTCCCCAATTATAATAATAAAACACACTTATATTTATTTCAATTCCCGTTTGAAACAAGATTCCGTATGGTAAGGTTGTTTACAAACAAATCCACAACACGTGCTATCTAAAATGCTCGACCAGACCAACTACATTATCGTGTTTATTTTTAGCAACAAAATCACTAGATACGTTTATCGCTTACATTTATTTTGGAGATCGTGCCCGATAACAAATAAATTTACATCGCAAAATTTTATTTCTATCGGGCACGCTCTCCAATTAAAATGTAAGCGATAAACTAAAATAATATTTAGTGAATTTTTACACCTGATTGTATTCATCCGCCATTTCTTGATTAAGCAAATTTACACTTATGCAATGAGTTGTCAATAACCAGGTAGGCAATGGGTTTTTTGTACACAATTTAGTTTAATAAATGGAATAAAAATCGTGTAATACGTTTAATACTTTAAGGAACTTGTTTCTTATGCGCATTTAAAAGGCGGTGCAGTGCATGAATTTGGACGATTGCCAATCCAGACGATCGCTAGAAGGCTGTCGAGCATTAGCTCAACGCCTTAAAAAATCTATATCTTTGTAACGAGATGGAATTCACCATTGTAATTGACAGAATAAAGTTAACTTTTATAAGAAGACAAACACATGTGTTTTCACTGTCTTTCAAAATCGACGCCAATTATAGCGTGTATAGCTTTAACAAAAAAATTGGCTCTCAGGTCTTAATAGTTTCTGTTATTGTCCATATAGCGGCCTGTTGAAAAATCTCACATATGCATTTGTTTAAGCCTCACTCTGGAGTAAAAAAAATCAAAAATATGGTAATATATCCCCTTTCCCTACAGTCCCTGAAATGTTCTACTTTCCCATTTGGATGGTGAATGCAAGGTGAGCACACGCTGAGCGAACACTGAGCACAATCTGAGAGAACGCTAAATGAATTTGGTGAGTGCTTTAATGAACAGTGAACAAAGAGCAAATAAATTCAGAGCGCAAACGTGAGCGCAACGTCAACAATGAATGCACAGTGAACGATACATAAATGCTTTGTGTACACAATAACGTAAACAAACAGGTAAGCAATTACTAGGGCTGGGACGATTCAGGGTTCATTCAATTCCGTTCGGCTTTGATTCAAAATGCTACGGTTCTTTTTTTTTAGTTCGATTCCATTACACATATATCAGCCTTAATATTTCTAATTATAAAATAAAAACAAGGGCACCGCAAAGCGAAGCATACCCTTGCGACATGACTTGTTGTACGGGGAAAAGCATTATTTAGGAAAATACATGTAAATTTTTCAGATAAAAATTTATCAGATCAAAATTTGTATGACAGAAGTATTTCTAAAAACCACTTTGAATTCATAATTAATTTTCTATTTTATCCTTATCCCCAAGCTTTGTGGTGTATAAATTGGGGGGGGGGGGGGGAGGGGGGATACATGTGCGTGGTTGCACTTTTCCTATTCCTAGCAGATACTCAAAATATGTACACATATGCTTTAAAGTTAAATAATTTTGATTCATTAAGTGACATTCATTTTTATATAAGCATACATAAACGATCCGTATACATGTATATTATGAAAGGTAGCTGAAGATCTAGCTACTGTAGTCTGCTCTGATGGACAATTCTAGTTGCTTGTGGTATGTTAACCCATATAGATATGCAGTTATTATTGATATGAAACAATCTTCGCGTGATAAATGTGCGATATCTGTCAAAGTATCCTCCAATTTTGGACTAGTTCTATTGTAAGTAATACGGGAAAATTTGTCCGAAAGTCGACTGCTTGTTTCGATGTTAATCGGATGACTTTAATTTCTTGCCCGCTTCAACTTTTACCTATAGGCAATCTTCTAACCCTCCAATACTACAAAACGTTTGGGGTTTTATTTATATACAAACATACATACGCACAGCAGCGATTTAAGACATAACTGTATTCAATTTGTTAAAAAAGTATGTGTTTAACCATTTTTGCATCATCCAGTTTAATTTTTTTTTTCTGTAATACTTTGAATTGTGCGACATGGTTGACAGTCATAATATGGCAGCCCTTATTTGGAGCATGTGGTTTAGATTAATTTTTAAAACCCCGATCCCAATTTACTTTTCACGAACTTCGAGACACGTTTTTTTTTCTTAGACGATATTTGCTTTTAACTTTTGGGAATTTTCTGTGATGAAATTGGGAAAAACATGTACTTTTTACCGTTGGGAATGGGGCTGAATACAGGCCCCCTACGACCCCTAAAAAAACCCTGATAAAAGTCAGATTTATGGTATGAATAAAAGAAATCCGGATAATTTAGAGTTATCAAACTATGCTGAGGATCAGAGATCGTTAATAAAGTCATGAAAAACTATCTGAACAATGTACAATAATACATGTAGATCCTGTATAAATAAAATCCATTTTCCCCTTTGGATATCCTTATGTTTATAATCATAAGTCCCTTTCCTAACATGATAATTTATAGTCATATCACATTTTGAGTACTGTAGTTCTCAAATTGATTCTTAACAATTATTTATGTATGGGAAATAAACCTGCATCAAACTTTGAACCTCTTGTGAGGCCCAAAAATTGTCCTGGGGCTAAAGTCTTAACAATTATAAATAATCATATGGCTGGTTAGTTTCTAGGAAGAAGATTTTAAAAGAACTACTCTATATTTTCCTATGTAAAACATCAATCCCCCCCCCACTGTGGCCCACTCTTCCCCAGAGGATCATGATTTTTACAACTTTGAATCTACACTATCTGAAAATGCTTCCACAGAAGTTTCAGCTTTCCTGGCCAATTAGTTACTGAGAAAATATATTTTAAAGATTTACTCTATATATTCCAACGTCCCCCACCCCAATTGTGCCCCAATCCTAACACTTTGAGGTTCATGATTTTTACAACGTTGAATCTACACTACCTGACGATGCTTCCACACAAGTTTCAGCTTTCCTGGCTGATAAGTTTTTGAGAAGAAGATTTTTAAAGATTTACTCTATTGACGTATTCCTATGTAAAACTTCGACCCTCGATTGTAGCCCCACCCTACCCCTGGCGATCATGATTTTCACAACTAAGAATATACACTTCTTGTGTATGCCTTTACACAAGTTTCAGCTTTCCTAGCTGATGAGTTCATGAGAAGAAGATTTATTAAAGATTTACTCTATATATTCCTATGTAAAACTTCAATCCCCCCTCCCCCCCCCATTGTGATCCCACCCTTCCCCTGGGGTCATAATTTTGAATCAACTCTACCTGAGGATGCTTCCACACAAGTTTCAGCTTTCCTGACTGATTAGTTTCTGAAAAGAAGATTTTTTGTGCGAAGTGTGGTTAAAATTGGCCCAGAAGTTCTTGAGAAGATGTTGAAAATGTTAAAAGTTTACGGAGAGAAGACAGACGGACGACATACAAAATGTGATTAGAAAAGCTCAGGTGAGCTAAAAAGTAATGGAAAATTGTCATTCTACAGGCAATTAATACTTACACAAAATCTAAACAAGCTTGAAATTAAACCATGCTTTTAATTTTACATTTCCAAGAAGCTTCTTTTTTTAATAATTAATAATAAGTGTCTACAAATTACATATAGAGATTGGTAGATGCCTTAACCCTATTTTTCCAAGGGATGAAAGATATTGTATTGATTCTTATACTGTTGTTGTAAATGAACATCATAAACAACGACGAAGTGAATATTGTTTACTTTTTAAAAACGCATGTATTTCTAATAAAATTCTTAAATAAGAAGATATTCAATAAACAAGAATTAACAGAAGAAAATCTATGTATTAACTATATCTGGATTTGTGACAAATGTTTTACACAATCAAAAACTCGTAACACCAGGATATATTGTCTGTATCACTTGCCCCACATGTGGTTTTTTGTCATTAAATTGAATTGAATTGAAATTAGGAGACATCGAGCTGGTAGAACCAGTTGTATATTTAAATTGTGATGTACACAAGGTACAAATAGTAATTGATTTATCTTCTTCTCCATCAACTGTGTCCCCATGCTCACTTCTGACTGGCGGCCATTTTTGTTTATACACGTTAATAAGTAAATTTTGAACTGAACAGAAATCCGGAATTCCGGATCGGTGCACCGAATCAATAGGAATGAATTGCGTTGCACCAAACTTTTCAGTGCACTGCACAGCCCTAGCGATTACGTTTTTGTAATCATTAGATATATGTATCATAACATATAAAGCAGATAAAGAACTTTAATTTATTGTTTAAACAACCATTTACATCAGTTTTTTTTCCTTATCATAAAATAAGTGAGTTTATTGGTAATCGACTAATTTGTTTGGAGATAATAGTGTTGTAAAATCGGACCAATTTTACTATCAGTAATCAAATTGAATTGGCAGCTCACAATCGTTTATAAAATCGGTTATGTATAGACTTTCAAATTCCAACAAAGATTAATTTTTTTTTTTCACCCTGTCAATGAGTGAAAGATACCATCATCAAAGAAAAAACCTTTTTTTTTAAATTTATTATTCATATATCAATATTTTTTATGAAATTATCTTTAAATGAATTAAAGATTATACTTAGGTACCAACCTAGGGCCAAATTTTAATTCAAATTGGATTAGAAGCAAGTCAATAACAATAAAACAACTTCAAATATTTTTGAAAACTTAACCAATTTATTAAATTTAATTGATCTGATACATTAATACATTTTATACATTAAAATTTTTGGTAATTCTGTGAGTTAAATGACAAATAAAATCAGTCCATGTACTTTTGTATATATTGGAGGTATAAGTGCAACCCTTTGACCCTTTCATCATCAGAAGGCACCTGTTTCAAAAAATGTTGGTCCCTGCCCCATATTTCCATGTGTAAAATTAACAAGAGGCCCAGGGGCCACATCGCTCACCTGAGCAACAATTGCCTTACTTCTGATCAAATTAGCACTACAGTATCAAAATATCTTGACAACTAAGTACAGTAGATCTTGCTAAAAAAAAATTGAAAATCTGCCAATTTTTATCCACCTCTTTCTTTTGGTAAATACCAAGCCCCTTTTGTTGTTGTACCTGTAAGAATATTTTTCTCTATTCCTATATAACCCCCCCCCCCCCCTCATTTTGTGGCCCCACTTTTCTCTAGGGTATCATGGTTTCATCAAACTTATATCTCAAACCCGGCCCCGCCCTACCACTAGGGACTGTGATTTTGAATTTACACTACCCGAGGATGCCTCTACACAAGTGAAAGCTTTTCTGCCAAATGGTCTTTAAAAAGAAGATTTTTAAAGATTTGAACAAACTTGAATCTACATTATCTGAGGATGGTTACCCACCAATTTGAGCTTTCTTGGTCAAATAGTTTTTGAGAAGAAGATTTTTAAAGATTTTCTCTATATATTCCTATGTAAAACTTGATCCCCCAATTGTGGCCCCACCCTACCCCTGGAGACCATGATTTGAACAAACTTGAATCTATACTATCTGAGAATGCTTCCACTCAAATTTGAGCATTCCTGGCCTAATAGTTTTTGAGAAGAAGATTTTTAAAGATTATCTATATATTCCTATGTAAAACTTGATCCCCCAATTGTGGCCCCACCCTACCCCTGGAGACCATGATTTGAACAAACTTGAATCTACACTACCCAAGGATGCTTCCATTCAAATTTGAGCATTCCTGGCCTAATAGTTTTTGAGAAGTAGATTATCTCTATATATTCCTATGTAAAACTTGATCCCCCCATTGTGGCCCCACCCTACCCCCAAGGACTATGATTTGAACAAACTTGAATCTACACTACCTGAGGATGCTTCCATTTTAATTTGATCATTTCTGGCCAAATTGTTTTTGAGAAGAAGATTTTTATAGATTTCTCTATATATTCCTATGTAAAACTTGATCCCCCCCATTTTGGCCCCACCCTAGCCCCGGGGACCATGATTTGAACGAGCTTGAATATACACTACCTGAAGATGATTCCATTATAATTGGAGCATTTCTGGCCTAATAGTTTTTGAGAAGAAGATTTTTAAAGATTTTCTCTATATATTCCTATGTAAAAATTCATCCCCCTATTGTGGCCCCACCCTACCCCGGGGACCATGATTTGAATGAACTTGAATCTACACTATCTGAGGATGCTTCCACTCAAATTTGAGCTTTCCTATCCTAATAGTTTTTGAGAAGAAGATTTTTAAATATTTTCTCTATATATTCCTATGTAAAACTTGATCCCCCAATTGTGGCCCCACCCTACCCCCGGGGACCATGATTTGAACAAATTTGAATCTACACTACCTGTGGATGCTCCCATTTTAATTTGAGCTTTTCTGGCCCAATAGTTTTTGAGAAGAAGATTTTTAAAGATTTTCTCTATATATTCCTATGTAAAACTTGATCCCCCAATTGTGGCCCCTCCCTACCCCCGGGGACCATGATTTAAACAAATTTGAATCTATACTACCTGAGGATGCCACCGCACAAGTTTTAGCTTTTCAGGCCCAATAGTTTTTGAGAAAAAGATTTTTGAAAAATACCAACAAATTTTCAATAATTCTCAATTATCTCCCTTTTAAAAAGGGTGTGGCCCTTCATTTGAACAACCTTGAATCCCCTTCACCTAGTAATGCTTTGTGCCAAATTAGGTTGAAATCTGCCCAGTGGTTCTTGAGAAGAAGATGAAAATGTGAAAAGTTAATGACGACGACGACAACGATGACGACAACCACAACGACAACGACAGACAACGGACAAATTGTGATCAGAAAAGCTCACTTTAGCCTTTGGCTCAGGTGAGCTAAAAAGTTAACATAGACTTTTGTTACTCAAAATTGATTGCAGATTGTTTTAGACGTTTTACCTTAAAATATTTACAAGCCCATTGGACTTCTCAATTTAACTGACCTGACACCAAATCTCATTGGCCGTGGTCCTTTGGAAACTTGAGTTTTTGTAATGACTGATTTGCTGTTTGAAATAATATTAAAATTCTTCTTCAGTAAATCACTACCTCATATTAAAAACATTGAAAAATCCTGCACATAGTGTAATTAGAATAGTATGAATGTTTAACTTACATAATGCTCAAAGACTAGACAACTGATATTATTTTAAGAATATAAAGATCAAACACAAAAAAATCAAACTGTTTACAGCACAGGAAAAGCATTAATGACATGGCACTGCTCTGCAATCATTTACCCAGGTACTCTAATTTTGAAATGCAAATACATTTTAACAATCACTGATCCTCAACCATGTTAGACAACTCTGGGTTTTTTTTTATTTTTAAGTACGTACCATAAATCTGTCTTTTATATAGAAATTTAAAGTTTTTTTTAAAGTCTGATGGATGTCAATTTTGTGATCATTTATTCAACTAAAAGCTTGGCTTAGTGGGTAAAATGGAGATCTACAACATCATTAGGGGTTCAAGCCACCGATATACACTTATGAAAAATCTCAACTTGTACATGATTGTATATTTATTAATATTTACATCTACCAAGTATTACCGGTATTCCTTCCATTTCTTACGAAAACTTATAGTTAATTCATAGCTCTATAGAAACAGCCAGACTGAAATCTACATGCCCCGTTTATCGATTGGTTGAAATTTACAGCAGATTAAACTGAGATGAAATTGACAAGTCTGAAATTGACACACCCTGTTTATCGATTGGTCTGAACCTACAGCGACCTACAAAATATCACGGACTGCACGAAATCATCATGATGATGTCAAAACTCAAAGTCTCACAGGAGACAATTTGGCTGTTTCTTTTAGCTATCATACTTATGTACATAAACAGTAATTAGGTGAATTTTAATTACTTTTCATACTCAATTTATTAATCAGTTAAAAGAAAGATGTTAATATAAACAATATAATGCTTTCTTTGATGATTCATGTGGGTTATGAAGGTAGCGATCATTGCAGAAAAAATTACATAACCCGCGTTAGCGGGATATGTATTTTTTCTGCAATGTCGCTACCTTCATATCCCAAATGAATCATCAAAGAAAGCATTTAATTGTTTAAATAATCCATTGTATCCATCATAAGCAAATTTGCAATAACTTTGTGAAGTGCATGGAAACTATTAATGATTTTTTTTTTGTAATTTTATTTCATTAAAAAGGAAAAATAACATTTTTTTCATGAAAAAATTCTTTCAGGCTAGGGATCAGAATCTTAAATCATAATGCATTGATTTCAAAATCAGGGGATGAATTCTTTTTGGCTACAAAAAGTTATTTGGAGCTCTGGATTTAAAAGAAACTTAATAGTACATACCTCACAAATACAGAGAATTGGTCTTTGAAGTGCTGGATCTGTGCGACAACAGAGAATATCAGCTTTGGAGGACACTGTTCTACCCATAATTTGAGACTTTTTGGTGCTTATAAATGGCTGTGTCCTGTAAATATATATATAAATACATATTTCAACTAGATGCTGTCATTAGACAGTAATACCCGCACCAAGTGTTTGCCCCTAAATAACACTGTTTTGCACCAGTTTAATTAAAAATGCAAGCTCCAGTTATACATTTAAAAATTATAATTTTCATAACTGAAGAATGAGATCCCTTCCCATATGATAATACACATGAGCAGCACTTTATGTGCAATTTGGGGTTGAACTGTTTGCAGTGAATTTTCAGATAATCTATAATCTTAACATTTCATGTCATAGAAAGTATAGGCCTAATGGTCTATATACATGTAATTATTACAAACAAAATTAAAAATAAGCGGTTAACGGTTTTAGATTTGCTTCTGTGTGCCTACATGTACATCATCATGTACACAGATTTAGAGAAGGGGTGGGAGTGAGGGGTCCAGACCCCCCCCCCCCCAATGAAAATTCATTTATATCAATAGTAAAATTACCAAAAATACACCTTGGACCCCAATGCTCTTACAGACATGTAAACTCTCTAACCCACTGCGCTTCAATGTTAGGTAACATTATTTGGGGGGGGGGGGGGGGGGGGGGGGGGGGGGTAAATATTTAATTAATATTTATACTTTATTGTTTATCTCAATAGGAAGTATACATCACAATATGCAGGTTTTCTATGCCCCCCCCCCCCCCCGACTACTTTTTTGTGCAGCAAAGAATTTTCTGAAATTTACGTAGAAAAAATTGAATTAACAGTGCCCCCCCCCCCCCACTTTTCTGTGACCATGTAAAGATTGAATAGAAAATAAGGAAATAAACAGTGGAATTGAATTGAAAAGTATACTTGCTCCCCCCCCCCCTTCCCATATGCAGAAAAGGATTAGTTAAGATCAGCTAAAGGAATTCATTATTGTGTTTTAATTGGATTATCATTATGATGTTGACCAATATAGGTAAGCATAATACATGTAGTAGCAGTGGCACAATATAATGAGATGCCAGCATACATAAGTTTTACTTTCACTTTCTAAATGTGATCTCCCTTTGACAGCATACTGTATCATCATCTTTTAATATTTAAATAAGCTTATCATTGTTACCTATCCTATCACATTTGTAAAGTTTCTGTCATTTGAATTGCAAAAGTTATTTTTTTCATTTGTCAGACTTACACTATTGAGTTGACCCTATATTGACCCTGTATAAACAATTTCGTATTTAAGGACGATGTGCGGTATTATGCATTTTTTGCCCCCAAAATTAAAGTTTTATTACAAGCTTTAAAAATAAGATGGAAGATAGTTAAAATCGTATTGATAATAAGGGTTTAAAAGTTTATCACCAAAGTGACATCATAATGTAGAATTATGACGTCATGAAGATTGCCTTATTTTGATAATTTGATGTTTTGTAGCAAAATGTGGGTGTTTTCCAATGGTTTTTTGAATGGGAAACATCGAGCGCAGGCTTGCTCTAGTACCATTTTTTTAGTATAAAGTGTATAATTATCTGAAGAAAAACATCTGTTAAAATCGTAGTTGAGCACACCTGCGCTCTATATTTCCGAATGCAATATATAATGCAAAAATGAGAATATTTTCATTTGTTTGCATATTTGCGAGAATAAGGTCATTTGGATGACGTCATAGATAAACAGCTAATGCGCAATGATGACTAAAATCAAGATTAAAGTGATAGGCGTCCACTGTACAATGATTTATGAAGATTTGATTTTTTTACGATACTATTTAAAAATTGGTTAAAAACTGGGGGCAGATATTTAACCAAACCACACATAGTCCTTTGTGTATTACTTAAGAAATAAAGTACGAGTTTTCGTGAATGTTGCAGAATAACCTACGAGGTCGAGAAATGTTGCTTTGAAATATAAAAGCCGAGGCGTAAGCCGAGGCTTTTATATTTCAAACAACATTTCGAGACCGAGGAGGTTATCCTGCAACATTCACGATAACAAGAACTTTATTTCTATTCTACTAACAGCCCAGTATTTCTACAGATCGTTTCTCCTATAGAAAGACGATCTAGGTCATTTTGACGGCTGTTCCGGGTAACCCCAACGGTTTCGTTAGTAATGTTTACATGTGTATCGATCAAAGGAATCACATGCAGACGACATAATTTTTCTTGGATTTTTAATACTCTTCTTTTATTTATAAAATATCTTTGAATCATATTCCTAATATTTTAAGGGCAATTTAATACGATTATTACTTCTATATGTTATATATATTTATGCAAAAACACGCAGTGAAAATGTGCAAGGGAGGTCCTAGGAACAGCCGCATTGATCTCTTAAAAATAAACATTTGAGGAAATACACATCGTTTTGACTGGAACTAACACGTGAAATTGACATGGTTTTAAAACTTTTTACGGTTTGAAGTTGTACTTTCATGATCAGTGCGAGACAAATAGGTATATCTGATCTGATAATTTACCGATGACGTTCGTGGTATATTGGTGAATAATGTCCGCGGCATCTCTTTGATCTTGGCAATAACTGTAGTAGAAATGTAAGTAAGTGTAGACACTTATCATTTTTATATGAGTTATAATTGGAAGGAAGGAGTATTTCTTTCTTAATGTTTTAGAATGTAGGTCATGACCTTAGAGTGAACTAATTCACTTGTTACTTTAGACTCAATCAACAACAGAGACACAAGGTAATTACATAACAATGAACATGCAACTACTATTATTAAAAAACTTCTATGACGGTACCCATTGTATTTAGTCAACGTTTATTTGCACTATTCAATCAACAGTTGTTGGATATATAAATATCCAACTGATGGGCAGTTGGATATTTTTAATATCCAACCGCCCATCAATTGGATATTCAAATATCCAACAGAGCATAAAACAAATAAAAATGACAAAATGTTGAAACATGTATTTCAACCATAAATCCAAATTTATAACACAGAATTTTGTCATCCATAAATGTTTATCCGATAAGTCACGAATGAAATTTCAGCAGAAATATCTCCTTTTCTTAATTTTGATAGATTTGGAAGCACATATAAATCACTTCCATAGTTCCATAAACACTTTTAGACTTCCTCTTTGAACCTTGAACCATATTACTCCTTTTCATTAGTTTTACCAATATAGGGAATATTGTCGCACTATGACTTCATAAGACTCCTATCAAAATTTTTAACAAATCGTCCGTTAATTTTCGTCAAATTTCTGATTTGTCATTTCTCCTTGCAAGTCTAAAATATCATTCAAACGGTATCCGTGTCTTTCCCGGTAATGTAGACCTCTATATACAATGTATGAATTTTTAACTTACATTATATGTACTTTGAGTTAAAAAATTTATCATCTAAATTTAAGTCTGTTCAGTACAGCGGATTGGTTTACTATAACATGCACACCAGTTCACTCGTCCATGAATAAAAGGTGTGTTTGGTTAGGCTATTGTGTACGGTACTATTGAAATCATAAATGAGCTAGATGCTTTTGTATTACCGCGCAGTTGGATATATGAATGGGTCAATGGTTCTTTGAGGTTCAATGGGGGAAATTTTTTTAAGTAAGATAAATAACTTGATTGTGTTGAATAGTTTAGAGAAAACATCCCCTCCTCGGGCCGAATGTTTTTTCTAAACTATTCAACACTACTCGTTATTTATCCATTACATATCTGTTTCATTTGGACTGAAAAAATTTGCTCTGAACTGGTAGAACATGTTAAGTCATCAGTCTGAATGACTGATTGAATTTTCTGAAACTCTGGTATTCATGTTAGGTATGTGCCAATTAGGGTTTAGTGGAGAGTATATATGCTCTGAAAACAGAAATTTGTGTGATCAAATTTAACCTTAACCATACATGCCAACTATCCCGATTTTTGCGGGATTCTCCCGATTTCACGTCGTCTAAAATACAAATCCCGATATCCCGATCGGGATTGTCAAAATACCCCGAAATCCCGATTCTCAAAAAATCCAACCCGTTTTACGACAATAAGTCCCGATTTCCATCTAAAATTTCAAATCCCGCGCTGCTTGTCTATGCTAACCAATCAAAAAGCGGGATTATGACCGCCATTGCTGTTTACCTGTATCGCGTGTGTGTAGTGTATATCGGGATGTGTGAATTGGTGTAATTACCTGTACGCTACCTGTGTCTGGGTGTTTGCAAACCTAATGAGGAGCATGTTTTGATAGTAATTAATCGGGAAGTATCGGGATGGATAGCAAATTGCCACACTTTTTACACAAACTTCGACAAGAATGGGGTTACACCACCTAAGAAAACGAAACTTTCATCCCGATATCGGGAGGCAGATTCCCGATTTTCGGGATGACTATCGGGATCGTAATTGGATGACAACCATGTATATTGCCGTGCAATAGGTATGTTTAGCTTATATATAGTACAACTGATTATATTTATTGACAGGGCTAATTCTATTGCGTCTACAATACACATGATGACACAAGGAGAGATTGACAGCTTTAATAGATTATCTACAAGAAGAATAGATATGTTAAACATTATGAGTAACAATTTTTTTTTTATTTTGAGGGATTTTAGGGTAGACCATGGTGGAATGAATGATGTTACAAAGAACACGAAAACAGCCATCCATCAAGCCACATGCTGCTATTAACTTCTTTGTGAAATCAAAATTGGAGCAAGATGAAGGTAACTAAATTTTTTTTATAAGCTAGTATATAATATCTTTAAACAATTTTAAGCCAAGAAACAATTATAAATACTTTCTCTCACTTTTTATAGCAACTTTACCCATAAATGCTTTTTAATGTCTAATTTAATTAATTATTCATTTTATTTTGTAGATGTCACAAGAGCAGAGGTCCTGTTTGCCAACTGTGTTGCAGAATTTAGTGCTTTTTGAACTGCTATACCATACTATTTATTGTTTGTTGAGATTTTAAAGATTGATTTAATAAAGATTGATTTAATATATGAAAATAAAGTTATGTACTTTACTTATGATTTCATTTGAAAGAGGAGATTGTTTGATAAACACATTAGGATAATTATAAATTGATAAAGAAACAGATGAATTTCCAAGAGTTCAATTGTTTATAGTATACAAAGCAATTACACGACAAAATGCCGCGAAATTTCCTTCTAGGAAAATGTCGTCGTGCGTAAAATCCCCCATGGAGATTTTCAAAAGTTGGCATGTATGCTTAACCCTTGACATACAAACTTTATTCAAAGTCATTGTATACCCTTTGACCATAGGCACTCTGCAAATGAAGTTTGAGGCAGATTGGACCAAGGGGAGAGAAGATATACTTCGGATAAGGATTTGTCATATAATTCTGCTATGACCTCCGTCTTCGATCCAGAAACAATGTTCAAGGCATTGCATACCCTTAACCCAAATGCAATCTGTGGGTGAAGTAAGAGCCAGATTGGGCCAAGCGGAGAGAAGATATGCTCCAGACAAGAGATCTCGGACAGACGGACTGACTGATGAAAGGACGAATGGACAAACTGATCACTATAGGGCGCCCACAGAGCGGGGGTCAATCATTGGCGTGTCATTAATCAACTCTTACTTTTGATCCCATGAATTTTCGATTGTATATGATTATGAAAGATCATATATCTGCCATATGACAGCTTTGTTGACTTGCTGGACAACCCTACAGCATGGTACATGGTTTTACCTTGTAAGGCAAATGTCTTAGACTGCATTGCAATTTGGCTGATTTTAAAAACTGTGAGCAATCAGTTATGAAAAATAATCTACTTTTTATGAGATTCTTAGATTAAACAAAATTGTGTGTATACTCACCAGGTATAAATACCAAATAAATGCAGCAACTTTTCAAACAAGCACTGGTATTTCCACTCAGATATTTTTGTGTTTGGCTTATTTTCTGAAACTATTTGTGCCAAACAGTAGTTAAACTCATCCAGTTTGAATAAAAACCTACAAAAAGAAGGAATATTATGTAAGAATCATAGATTTTTTTTTTCATTTAGACAATAAATGTATCATGTGTATTAAAACTAGATTTAAATCTAATGATCTTCACATCAAAATCCTGATGAATCAGTAAGTTGAGTAAATCTTTGTAACAAGTCGGAATTAACCATTGCAATTTACAGAATAAAGGAAACATTTATAAGTGAACAAACACATGCATTTTCACTGTCGTTAAAAATTGACACAAATCATAGGGTGTATGGCTTTGAATCAAGAGGCCCAGGGGCCACATTGCTGAGCAACAAAAGCCATAACTCTAATCAAATCAAATGCAAAATATCTTGACACAGAACAATTAGAAGATCTTGCACAAAGAGTAATTTAAAAATCTGTGTTTTTTATTCACACATTTTCATGGTAAATACCAAGTCCCTTTAGTTGTTATACCATTGGTGGGAATGTTTTTCTCCATTCCTATTTATATCTAAAAAAAAATTCCCTCTTTTTAGTGGCCAAACTTTTCTCCAATGAATCATGGTTTTACAAGGGCATGTTAATGTCTGTACTTCATACGATATGACGTCATAATTAACTTTGACGCCATGATCTGCATTCCTATCGATAGTTCTCAGGGAATGTATCTTAACGTTAAAAGTGAATTATATCAAACCAGTATAATACCGCACGTTTCCTTTACATAGATGCTGCCGTTAATGCTAGACCTACAGAATTCATTCATATTCAAAACCAGAATAAAAAAATTGGCAGTTTTAAAGCTTCGTTTTAGGTAAAAGACTATTTATAAACTAGTGGTTTAAAGACTCTCCCTGCTACGCATAAACAACTGAATGAAGAAATTTTAATGCATGCATAACCAGCTTGGCGCGGGTGAAAGATCAACACAATTTTAGAATATTTTACGTAAAACTGCATGCATGGTAGAGAATATAAGTCCCAATGTGAATTGTGCTTGGGAAACCTACAGATTTACCTCAGTTTTTTGTAAATCGCTTTTGATTAGTAAAAATGTGCATCATTTTGATGATTTTGTGGAATGTTTCAACAATGCCTTCCATAAACGAAATATCTATTTCTTTCCCAAGCAAGAACTTCAAAGCATATGTTGTTACAAATATTGATGGGAATCAGTGAGATTTTCATAATTGATAATCGGTCCCAAAACTAACTAATTATCGATTATAATTGGAGATTTTTATATTTTATAGTGTAGTGCTAAATAAATGTAAATAAACAAGAGGCCCATGGGCCACATCGCTCACCTGAACAGCAGTTCCTTGTAACATTCTATTTCATAGCATGTGCTATTTCAGTTTTAAACTTTAAACCCCTTTCTGGGACCCAGTATTGGCTCAAGGTTTATGGTTGGTTTTAACAATATAAATAGTAATAAAAGAATGAAAATGTGTAGCACTGCGACGGGACCGCACATACACAGCATGAAAAACTGAACGTAGAAGAGTTCCACAGAAAAAGGAATAACTCTCAGACTGTAAAGAACAACATCAAGAAAGATAACTCTTGGTCCCACCACATTAGAATTTACACTATTGGAGGATCCTTGCATAGTAATTTCACAAACTGTAACATTACAGTTCTCGAAAAAAACCTTTTTAAAAACATTTTTAATATATCTTTTTATGTTAAACTTTGAACCCCTCTTAGGGCCCCAGTATTAGTCCAGTGCCAAAGCTTTATTAATTTGGAATCTACAATATTTAAAGATGCTCGCATAGTAATCACATAAGTTGAAGCATTGTAGTTCTCTAGAAAAAGATTTTAAAACATTTTCCCACTACATTTCTATGTTAAACTTTGAACACCTCTTGGGGCCCTAGTATTAGATCGAGGGTCACGGCTTTTATAATTTCAAATCTACACTATTTAAGGATGCTTACGTAGTTATCTGACAAATTGAAATATTGTAGTTCTCAAGTAGAAGATTTTTGAACATTTTCCATATATACTCTACATTTAACTTTTAACCCATCTTGGGTCCCCAGTATTAGTCCAGGGGTCACTATTTTAAAACTATCGAATCTACATTATGGAAGGTTGTATGCATAGTTATCTCACAAATTGTAGCATTGTAGATCTCCACAATTTTTACAATTAAGAATCGTAACTATATATATTTACATCATCCAGTGTCTTTGTCTGTGATAACACTACATATCGATTTTGTACTATATAACCCATAATACAAATGACGCCAAATTGAGGCACCGGCGGGGTTTGCTTATTTATAGTTAAAGATTTAATTGTACGATGGCTTAAAATTATATAAATATAAGTAATAAGGTATCATTCTTTGAATATTATGAGGTGATAATTTCAGTCGGGGCGTGATCAAATCTATCATAAAGCCCTTCATATACAACCTTTTGTGTAAATATTGGATATTTCTGGTGCAGTGGTTTTTGAGAAGAAATTTTTTTTAACATGTTTCCTATGTATTTCTATGTTTAACTTTGACGACTACAAAGGATCCAGCTGACATTTTCGTTAATATAGGAATATCATTTATTTAAATTTCCCTACCAATAGTCGTATATAAAAAAATATCAGAATAAAAATGTTTTGTGTAACTAAATTCGTACATATTATAGTACATGTATTTATTGACAAGCAGACAACATACAAATACACATAAAACATGGGTTCATCCACAAGAGTTCACAATAGCCTTCGCCATGCACCGTGACACATCCGTCCTCGACCAGGGAGCCCGTGAGATATAGACCCATGCACAATATGCCCTGTCCGATGTCACACCTTAGTTAGATCGTACGTATAATAAGTCCATAAATACCACAATATGAAACTATATTTTTATATGCAATTTTAACATCACCATGTGATTGTATACTCAGTACATTTCCTTATAAAATACTTAGTGATGCATTTGTAATACAATGAATCATAACGCATCATGGTCTATAGGAAATTCTATAGGAAATTTCAAAGTTAAAAAAGAATTATCTTTTTTTTGCTTTAAACAGTCTTTGAACAAATTTCACCGGTTCATCGTTTGTATACAAGGGTAACACATAAACAGTGTTTCCCTAATTATAATAAAACATATTTTTATTGATTGAATTCCCCTGTGAAACAAGATTTCTTATGGTATGGTTGTTTACAATTAAATCCACACCACGTGCATTGATCTGCCGTATCTATAATACTCAACCAAACTAGCTGCAATATTGCCACAAAATCACAAGAAACATTTATCGCTTACATTTATTTCGGAGACCGTGCCCGATAACAAATAAATTTCCATATTAAATTTCATTTTTATCGGGCACGGTCTCCAAATAAACTGTAAGCGATAAACTAAAATAATATTTATAGTAAATTTTCACATCTTATCGTATTCATCCGTCTTTTCTTGAATATACAAACTTATATACTAATGCAATGATCGAGTTGTCAATAATAAGGGAGACACAGTTGGGTTTTTAGTGCACAATTTAGTTGAATAAATGGAACAAAAATCTTGTAAACATTTTTCCTATGTATTTCTATGTTAAACTTTGAACCCCGCCCGGGGCCCCAGTTTTGGTCCGAGGGTCACGATTTTTACAATTTAGAATCTTCATTATATATACAAGCTTTTGTGTAAATATTGGCATTTCGGGTGCAGTGGTTCTTGAGAAGAAGATTTTTGAACATTTTTCCTTGGTATTTCTATGTTAAACTTTGAACCCCGTCCGGGGCCCCAATTTTTGTCCGAGGGTCACAATTTTTACAATTTAGAATCTTCATTATATATACAAGCTTTTGTGTAAATATTGGCATTTCAGGTGTTTCTTGAGAAGAAGATTTTTAAAGACACACACCCTATACTCACTGTTTCGCAATTATCTCCTTTTTGAAAAGGGAAGTGATCTTATTTTAACAATTTATAATCCCCTTTCCATAAGGATGCTCTGTACCAAATTTGGTTAAATTTGGCTCAGTGGTTTTAGAGAAGAAGTCGAAAATGTGAAAAGTTTACAGACGGACAGACGGACGACAGACAAAGGGTGATCAGAAAAGCTCACTTGAACGGTTCAGGTAAGCTAACAAGTTACAATGAACAGACTTATTACTAGGCTTTCGTAATTTGATTTACTTAGTATTTCTAGCTATAAAATCAAAGGCCGGAACGGCCACAAAGGCGTCGAGCTGACATTTTTTTCTCGCATTATCACCGGTGTGAGATCGGTTTGTCCGGTGTGAGACAGCAGTGTGAGATTTTTCTGTCTTACACTGTGTATTACTACGCCGTTTTAAAACGTAAACAAACGTTGTCTGCTGTAGGAAAATGCAAAATGGTGGATTGAGATTATCCATTAAGTAAATGTTTTGCTAAATTAATTACAATTTATCAACATTTTTAATTAAAAAACTGTCGTATGCTCTCATTTTGACTTGCACTATTTGAAGCACGCGGAGGAATAAACTGAAAGTAATCTTTTGAACGTCATAACCGAAAGTTGTCAAACATCATTTTATAAAGTAATATAATGCGTGAAAAATAATCATTCATTATATACTCGTGTGGGATAGTGAAATTCCACCTCGGGGCCAAGATTCACAGTCTAGGACTCGGCAAAGCCTCATCCTAGACCGTGAATCTTGTCCCCTCTGTGGAATTTCACTATCCCACACTCGTAATAATGAATGATTCTATTATTCTTTTATATAGAATGATACCAATAATTTGAATTTCTGTACTAATAGTCATATCAAATGATATTAGACTTAGAATAGAAAGTATTTGAATTATGTTTTCTGCTGCTTTAAAAACAAAAATCGGTATATTTTCTTATAAAATAGGTAGTGGTGCTTTTTTAATACAATAACTCATCATAACTGCAAAAATCGAAGAAATTTCGAAGTTCAAAAAGTATAAATAAGAAATATTTTATGGTCAAATTCAATCTTAAAATACGTAATCGGCAATTATCAATACTACTGTTTATACAATAGACTGACACCGGTTGTGTTAATAATCTTGCCCTAAGGCTGAGATCTTTACGGCAATTTCACTCCCTGTATATATAAAGAGTACCGTTATAAGAGTGATTATAGTTCATTGATTAATTACTGTCCAATTCTTTGATAATTGTTAAATACAATTTTTAGGAATCGCTCCGAAACAATTTTAGAGAAAATTAATGAAGCTGCATTGAAAATAGTAGTTAAATTATTCATAACAAACCATTTTGAGGCTGTTAATATATCGTTCATCTAAAAATTTAATTCATATTAATGAAAAATTCAACACTTTTTCACCAACGTTTTTTACTCGCTTCGAGTTTACACACCATGTTGACATTCGAAACTCTCGGGATTTTTATAATAGAGTTACTGTTATCTTCCGTATTTCCTTTGATAACCAAAATATATGACAAAATTTCAATGAAAATTTACATGTATTTTAATTTATCCATGCAAATGTGATATTGTGGAAATATAACTAAAGAGCCTCTCGTGATTAAACGTGAATGTAATGCGCATATGCAAGATTGTAAAATCCAAAAAATCCAGGTGATTTCCAGATTTTTTAAAGGCATTTTCATTGATTATGAATTAGCGAAGCTTGGTTGAGAAAAAAAAACAACAAATTGGTAATCTTCAAGTAGCAATGATGTTTAAAATATATAAAACAAAAGACAGTACTCTTCCGATTTCTCAGTATTAAAGACCAAAAATTCGAGTCTATTATTGTAATATAGTTGTATAGATTGTTTAAATGTTAATCATTAATAATAATTGGTAGCAATATCGGGGACATCGTGGCATCATACACTGATAATGTTACTGCAGTTTTATACGCCATTTTGAAGTGATAAGTTCGACGTATAGTGTGAATCGACGTATTGTAGGATTTTGTTAAAAATTTTGGCTAAAAACAAGCAATTTGACTAGTCGTCCGCATCGATGATTCGTCGGGAAAATACGATAGCCATTTCCTCTTATTACTTCCTGTAAAAATGGCAGCCATTTTTTAAAGCATCGTAAAGAGAAACATTTTCTTTTGAGCATTTACAAACAAAATAAAGACTAAAATGCTATTTCATTGCTAATGCAAGTTAAATTATTTTGTTTAAAACTATTGGCATACAGATTATATCATTCATTGATGAATTATGTCTTGAAACAAGTTATATCTTAATCTATACCAAAATCAAAGACCACAAATATGCTAAATCGGTTTATCTAATAATCGTTATCTGACAAATTGACTATCAGATTAAGCGGAACCCTTTGTATAACTTGGGTAAACATTGAGTTCATTTCTTAAGTAATCCGAAAGTTTTCCACACTCTTAAATGTTTATAATATAATTTAGCTACATAACAGTTTTGACAACTTTATATACAAAGTACTTTGAATTCATATTTGGCGGACTTAAAAATAGCTGATATATGAAGCTCGGATATTTTTTGAAAAATAAAACAAAACATTCACTCAGGTATCCTTGTATTAAAGGTAAGTGTATTGATCGAAATATTTTGTTATATAAAAACTGTCATGCACCGGTGCAATGGTGGAATGTCTAATCTCTAAAAGTTTTATTGTATGTCATTAGATTTCAAAATATTTACATAATTTAGCAAATAATATATTTTTGAATTCTTGCAATGTCTAAGTTAATTGATTTGTTCGATAACTATAACTTTGTGAGACAAAAGTTTTGATGGCTGAGAGTGAAGTTAATTCTTTTAACATTAGTGATGGCTGCATAAATATACAAGGATGTGCAGTCATGTGCAATCGAACTGTACTAGGCCTCATTAAGCTCGAAGTTCTTATCGTGAGGTAGTGGTTAGCCAGGTAGGATGCATCACGGCTTTCTACTAAAAAAAACTGCCGAACAATCTCGAACATATCTTGTTTTTCTTAATGACATTTATGAAAATAAATCTGATTAATGTAAATTTGCAATAATCTGATGAACACGATGAACTGAATAAAACAAATACTTTTTCAGGAGGGGTTCGGCTTGCATAACTCTGAGTTGCAGCTGATTTGGTTCCCATCCCCTTGCAAACTTCTCAATAGGAGTAGTTACGTCTGGAGGAAGATCCTCCAAAGATTCGTAATTAAGTTTAAGGTCACATGCATTAAGGCATCTCTCAACTTCCAAACGATCTTCCTCATATAAATGAAACAGAGACCATTCTGACGAGATAATTCGGATGATATCCTCTTGCTTATAACTAACACATAATTTGTCAACAAAATGACAATCCCAGTCAGATGTACATTTTGGAAACTGTTCTACATCACTTGAACTCGGTGAACTTGTTTTAGAAATTTCAGAGTCTGAGGCAGATGTAGACTCTTCGTGTTGGCTCATCTTTGATGATCAACGTGATTTTCATACCCATACACATTGTAATGCGTGCGCATTAACATCCTTTGGATCGGTGATATTCTGAACCCTTGTCGTTTCGGTCCTCTGCGTTTTCAGCCCTAATTGGAAAAAGAAGCGGATTTGACAAAAGAATCATACTTAAAGGAGTCTGGGTGGTAAAATAAAAAATAACCATCAGATTCGCCTTAAATTTTAAGATATGATATTTTCAGCCATAGACTAACGTGAAAAAACATGCGCAATGTGAGCACATTTCGAAATTCCCTCACCTTTTTCATTTTTGTACAAACTACGGAGGAGGAAGGTGTGATTCTGCAGGATTATAATATAGATACATGGATATGTGATTGTTCGTTTTCATTTAATATTATTTTTCTATTCAATTTCACACAAACACTGACAAATGGACGACGTTAATCGAGCACATCGCACAGAGTGAATTTATCAGCTGTTTATTGTGCTTTAAAATTCGCGCAATGCGTTTTTTTTTGTTTTTTTTTCTGAATTTGTGTTCGTTTTTGGATATTTCGATTCTCATGGATACTCTGTGCAGTTTTCACGTAAAAGCTGAGATTCGAGGAACAAGTAATGTTGTGTTTTTCTCTCATACATTGTGTTTGTGTGAGGTCTCCAATAATCTGCTGCAGTCCAGTATGTCACCCATAGCCGTCTAACAAGAGACTTAATTATTGGACGGCTAAGGTAAGTTATTAGAGGGTTGCAGGGGAATAACAGATTTACACAGAGGCGGATCCAGCAATTTGGAAAAGGGGGGGTTCCATTTGATGAAAATCAATATGTGCAAAATTCATCATTTGTCAATAAACAAGGACTTTTTGAACGTTTTCAGTGCGTATACAACTGTATTTAATAAAAAAAAAAAATAACTCAGACTAATTGCGACAAACTATTATAGAAATGGATATTTTTGGGTATTTTGGGTATTTTTTTTTATGTCGTTGATGTTTTTAAATTCAGAACTATTTATCAATTTAGATTTCTATCGATTGCCTTCTTAAATCAAGGTCTAAATGATAGGATATGACAAAAAAAATGGGGATAATTTATCTGCTGAAAAGATGGTACGTGTGTAATACAATGGTAAAAGCAATTGTCGTCCAGTACAGATGCGATTATATTTAGAAAAGTTTTTAAAAGTTGTGCATTTTCATAATGGTTAACCCCTTACACGATATTTTTGTAACAGAATTTCCGATTCATGGTAACAAAACAATACGAAATTCTTTAAATAAGCAATTTTAAAAGCATTTATTTGAGATAATTACAGTACTTCTATTATAAATGAGAAAAATTGCCTTTAAATAAGCATTAAACGTTTAAAAAAAATTCATATGTCCCAAAGAAAGGGGGGGGTTCCGACCCCCGGAACCCCCCCTCTGGATCCGCCAATGTTACAGGACTCAGTTTAACAAAAGATGACGTCACAAAAATGTTTTAAATAAAAATATTAAATATTTTGTTTACAACCGTACATAAACAAGTCGCGATCGAAGTCGAATAGAAAACTTCCACATACAAAGTGTCGGTAAGCCTACATATTCTAATTAAATGCATCAAATTATATATGCCCAATTTCCTTTTCATTATGACTAACTTTTTGCAAGTTTCAGTTGTTTTTGATTTGAAATACGGGTATGTTAGAAGTTTATTTACCAAACCATAGAATGTTTAATACCTAAGAGGCTATATAAAATTAAACAATTTTTTTTTCATAGTCTGTCCCAAGTTCTTGCCTCCATCACTTTTTTGATGATTTTTAATAAAAAAAAAATACACATACCTGTGAAAGAAGTACAGTTGAAATCGATGAAATGAAAAATATCCAAGATATCTTCATTGACAAATTATCCCTTTTCACTCATAAAAGTTTACACGAACGAAAACAAATTTCTTACGGAGATTTTTACATCTTTTCATCATTCGGAAGTACTCGGGACACCTCGCCCAATTTTTCAATGATATAATCCGAGCTTCATAATGGCTGATGCAATGCGAAATCCCCGTAGATTTTCTATTTTGGGATGTGTATTGAAACCAGAAGCGGTAGAGGGGGCGTTTCAAACAGATAATCTGGACATTTTTCATATTAGTGGATGAACGTAGTTTGAGCACAAAGGTATTTATTATTATCGAAATATCAAGCGAAAAGTGTTGGAAGCAAAAACTCGGGACAGAGTATAGGCGACTTAGCAAATATTTATGAAATTGTCCAGAATCTCGGAAATAGACATTTTCAGGCCAAGCAACTGCTTAAAATAACTGCTGATGGAAAGGGGCTAATAGGTTCATTTCGTGCTTTTTGACTGTAACTAGAATGAAAACACAGGGACGCACTGACAAATACATGTACATTGTACCTAATACACACCAATTAAAGAAACATGAAGCTAGAAAAATAGCTTACGTCTTGGATTCTTTAACCAAATTGAATGTTTATTTTTCAGGATTATAGCCTCGTAGTATTTGAAGAAGACATTAGCAGTTTTGGGTAAAATGTTATATAAATATTGCTATTTTGAAGTCAATAGGAAGATTTAGTTACCCTCGAAATACAATATTGTTCTTAGAGGGTAGCTAAATCGTCGTATTGATGGACCCCCCCCCCCCCCCCAGCAGTAATTGAATTATTACATGATTAAGCGACGAACGGATACACACTTATCAAATTGAGTGTTATTAAGCGAATATTTGAGTTTGAAGCTATTAATAGCTGAACAAATTGAGAAACGTCATTTTTCTTAGGGCGATCTATTTTTAGTCCAATATAGAGAAAATCAGATGTTATACTGACTTCTCAGGTCACGTGCTGGTTAATATAACGTGTTGTTTTTTTCTAGATTATTGGATATCAGCCAATCAGAGAGCTAGGAATTTAGTCAATCATATAATAATATATATAGCTGACAGTCGGAAATCGTTTAAGCGAGACGCTTTTAACAATTTTGTTTAATATGTTTTCAAGCGTGATTTTTTTTTACTGTCTTGCAGGCATCTTACATATGAAAGTAGAAAAATTCACGAACATGCAGGCTATTTAGTTTTTTCTTTAGGTTCTTTCGGTGATAAAAAGCTCCAAGCACAAACATTTCATACACAGTAGAGCATAAAAGACATGCATATCAGGTTACTTTTAAATACCATCTTACTGCCGATAAACTACTCTTTAGGAACACTTAAAATAAATATCTATTTTAATTTTGATGCTATATTGAAACTCTCCAATGAGAACTAAATGCGCGACACTTATAGCAAAGGTAACAAATGTAAGAGACTTTATTGTCGACACTCCATTATTCTATTTTATATCTTGGCGACATAATTATAGTAAATATTAATTCAACTGTTAGCGCAAAGGGAGACATTGGAAGCATGTTCTAAAGTGATAGTTATTTGAAATAAGGGGGTAAACAGGAAAGACGGCATTTTCTTGATAATTGTTGCTTTATCACTGTCGTCAAATACAGACATTTTTATGTGTCCCTTTATATTTCAATAGCAATAAGAGACACCACCCCCCCCCCCCCCCGAAAAAGAAACTGCAAGATCCAGGACACTAACAACACGTAATGACTGTTCTCTCGATACCCAGCACTAACTAGATGTTTTGTAATGTCTTGGACTTCGGAACCGTCTAGAAGACACTGATATCTATCGATCGATTTTGTAGTTAAATAAATCAAAACTTATTTGTTCGAAGCTGAGCGCAGTGTTATCATAACCTCAAATGTTATTACTTCTGTGTTTTAAGATTTGTCCTTTACTGGTCGAGTCTGTTTGTGAAATTAATATCATTGCAACAAGGGTTTTAACACAATTGGAACATAATGACACGTTTTGAACAGTTTTATAAAATATGTTTTCAAGTGTGTTTTTTCACTGTCTTGCAGTCATCTGGAGTAGGTTGATTCACGGACTTGCAGGCTGTTTAGCTTGTGGAGGCTGTTTCAGTATCAAAATGGCCCTAGCACACAAATTTCATACACAGTAGAGCATAAATGATATACTTTAATGAAATCCCTTAATTACAATTAATTGCGAAACACTTAAGGGATATAGAATAGCAAAGATTACAAATGTAGTACACTTTATTGTCGACACTCCATTATTCTTTTTTTAAATTTCTTTACGACATTATTAGGGTCAACTATAATTTAAGTGTTACGGCAAAGGAGTCAATATAATTTGTTCTAGACTAATAGTAATTTGAAGTAAGAGAATTCACAAGAACGACGGCGTTTTCTCAATAACTGTTGTCATATAACTGTTGTCATATAACTGTTGTCAAACATACATGTTTTGATGCGTTCCCTTCCAATACTCTTACCAATAACAGACCCCCCCCCCCCCCTACACACACACACACACAAAAAACCAAAAATGCCAATGCTTGGACACTAACGTCACATCCCGTAAAGGGGACTGTTTACTTGATTGTCAGCTCTAGCTAGATGTTTTGCAATTTCGTGGACTTCAGATCCGTCTGGCAGACACTGATATCAATCAATCGATTTTGTTATTGAATAAATGAAAAGTAAATAGGTTAATACTGAGCACAGTGTTATCATAACTTCAACAGTTATTACTTCTGAATTTTAAGATTGGCTTTTAAGTGATTGAGGCCATTTGTGAAATTAAAGTCATTGCAACAAGAATTGTGAACACAATTGAGACAAAATGTTACATGTAGCTGACTGTAGGATAAAATTAGCACGACACGTTTTGAACAGTTTTATAAAATATGTTTTCAAGTGTGTTTTTTCACTGTCTTGCAGGCATCTGGAGTAGGTAGATTCACGGACTTGCAGGCTGTTTAGCTTGTGGAGGCTGTTTCCGTATCGAAATGACCCTAGCACACAAACTTCATACACAGTAGAGATTAAATGATATACATGTACTTTAATGAAATTCTTCAATTGTAATTAATTGCGGAACATTGAAGGGATATAGAATAGCAAAGATTACAAATATTGTACACCTCATTGCCGACACTCGATTCTTTATTTTAATGATGTATTTTTACGACATAATTAGGGTCAATTATAATCTAAGTGTTACAGCAAAGGAGTGAATTTATTTTGTTCTAGAGTAATAGTAATTTGAAGTAAAAGAATTCTCAGGAACGACGGCGTTTTCTCAATAACTGTTGTCATATAACTGTTGTCAAACATACATGTCTAAATGCGTTCCCTTGAAATACTCGATACCAATTACAGACACCCCCCCCCCCCCCCCACAAAGAAAGTTCTACTGCTTTGACACTAACGACACATCCCGTAGAGGGGACTGTTCACTCGATGGCAAGCTTTAGCTAACAATTATTACTTCTGTATTTTAAGATTGGCTTCTTATTGATCGAGGCTATTTGTGAAATACATGTTAGCCGACTTTAGGATAAAACTAATGCAGACACTGATATTTATCAATCGATTTTGTAATTGAATAAATGAAAACTAAATAGTTTGAAACTGAGCGCAGTGTTTTCATAACTTAAACAATTATTACTTCTGTATTTTTAGATTAGCTTCATACACATACACAGTAGAGATTAAATGATATACTTTAATGGAATTCCTCAATTGTAATTAATTACGAAACACTTAAGGGATATAAAATAACAAAGATTACAAATGTAGTACACTTTTTTGTCGACACTCCTTTATTCTAATTATGTATTTTAAGACATAATCAGGGTCAATTATAATTTAAGTGTTATGGCAACAGAGTGAGTTTAATCTGTAATTTAAAGTAAGTGAATTCACAGGAACGAAACGACGGCGTTTTCTCAATAACTGTTGTCATGTAACTGTTGTCATGTAACTGTTGTCAAACATACATGTTTTAATGCTTTCCCTTAAAATAATCTTTAGCAATAACAGACCACACACACAAAAAGTGCTAATGCTTCGACACTAACGACACATTCCGCAGAGGGGTCTGTTCACTCCGATGGCCAGATCTAGCTAGATGCAGTGCAATTTCGTGGACTTCAGATCCGTCTGGCACACACTGATATCTATCAATCGATTTTGTAATTGAAAAAATGAAAGCTAAATAGTTTGAATTTAAGTGCAGAATTATCATAAATTCAACAATTACAACTTCTGTATTTTTAGATTGGCTTCTTCCTGATTGAGGCTATTTGCGAAATTAATGTTATTACAACAAGAATTGTGAACACGAGTGGGACAAAATGTGAGCTGACTGTAGGATAAAACTAACGCGACACGTTTTGAACAGTTTTATAAAATATGTTTTCAAGTGTGTTTTTTCACTGTCTTGCAGGCATCTGGAGTAGGTAGATTCACGGACTTGCAGGCTGTTTAACTTGTGGAGACTGTTTCCGTATCCAAATGACCCTAGCACACAAACTTCATACACAGTAGAGATTAAATGATATACTTAAATGGAATTCCTCGATTGTAATTAACTACGGAACATTCAAGGAATATAGAATAGCAAAGATTACAAATGTATGACACTTTATTGTCGACACTCCCTTATTCTAACTATGTGTTTAACCACATCATTAGGTCAATTATAAGTGTTACGACAAAGAAGTGAGTTTAATCTGTTCTAGGCTTATAGTAATTTGAAGTAAGTGAATTCACAAGAACGACGGCGTTCTCTCTATAACTGTTGTCATATAACTGTTGTCAAACATACATGTTTTAATGCGTTCCTTTAAAATAATCTATAGCATTAACAGACCCCCCCCCCCCCACACACACACAAAAAAGTTCTGATGCTTGGATACTAACGACGCATCCCGCAGAGGGGACTGTCGACTCGATGGCCAGCTCTAGCTAGATGTTTTGTAATTGTATGGACTTCAGATCCGTCTGACAGACACTGATATTTATCAATCGATTTTGTAATTGAATAATTGAAAACTAAATAGTTTGAAACTGAGTGCAGTGTTTTCATAACTTAAACAATTATTACTTCTGTATTTCTGTATTTTTAGATTGGCTTCTTACTGATCGAGGCTATTTGTGAAATTAATGTCATTGCAACAAGAATTGTGAACACGATTGGGACAAAATGTGAGTTGACTGTAGGATAAAACTAACGCGACACGTTTTGAACAGTTTTATAAAATATGTTTTCAAGTGTGTTTTTTCACTGTCTTGCAGGCATCTGGAGTAGGTAGATTCACGGACTTGCAGGCTGTTTAACTTGTGGAGGCCGTTTCCGTATCCAAATGACCCTAGTTCTCAAACTTCATACACAGTAGAGCATTAATGATATACTTTAATGAAATTCTTCAATTACAGATAATTGCGAAACACTTAACGGATATAGAGTAGCAAAGATTACAAATGTATGACACTTTATTGTCGACACTCCTTTATTCTAATTATGTATTTTTACGACATAATTAGAGTCAATTATGATTTAAGTCTTACGGCAAAGGACTTATTTGAATCTGTTCGGAACGACGGCGTTTTCTTAATAACTGTTTTCATATAACTGTTGTCAAACATACATGTTTTTATGCGTTCTCTGAAAATAATATATAGCAATTACAGACCTCCCCACCACATAAAGGTGCTAATGCTTGGACACCAGCGACACATCCCGTAGAGGGGACTGTCGACTCGATGGCCAGCTCTCTCTAGATGTAATTCAATTTCGTGGACTTTGGATCAGTCTGGCAGACAGATATTTATCAATCGATTTTGTAATCGAATAAATGAAAACTAAATAGTTTGAAACTGAGCGCAGTGATTTCATAAATTCAACAATTATTACTTCTGTATTTTAAGATTGGCTTCTTACTGATCGAGGCTATTTGTGAAATTAATGTCATTGCAACAAGAATTGTGAACACGATTGGGACAAAATGTGAGCTGATTGTAGGATAAAACTAACGCAACACGTTTTGAACAGTTTTATAAAATATGTTTTCAAGTGTGATTTTTCACTGTCTTGCAGGCATCTGGAGTAGGTAGATTCACGGACTTGCAGGCTGTTTAGCTTGTGGAGGCTGTTTCCGTATCGAAATGACCCTAGCACACAAACTTCATACACAGTAGAGATTAAATGATATACTTTAATGGAATTCCTCGATTGTAATTAATTACGGAACATTCAAGGAATATAGAATAGCAAAGATTACAAATGTATGACACTTTATTGTCGACACTCCCTTATTCTAACTATGTGTTTAACCACATCATTAGGTCAATTATAAGTGTTACGACAAAGAAGTGAGTATAATCTGTTCTAGGCTTATAGTAATTTGAAGTAAGAGAATTCACAAGAACGACGGCGTTCTCTCAATAACTGTTGTCATATAACTGTTGTCAAACATACATGTTTTAATGCGTTCCTTTAAAATAATCTATAGCATTAACAGACCCCCATCCCCCCCCCACACACACACAAAAAAGTTCTGATGCTTGGACACTAACGACCCATCCCGCAGAGGGGACTGTCGACTCGATGGACAGCTCTAGCTAGATGTTTTGAAATGACCCTAGCACACAAACTTCATACACAGTAGAGATTAAATGATATACTTTAATGGATTTCCTCAATTGTAATTAATTACGGAACGGAACATTCAAGGAATATAGAATAGCAAAGATTACAAATGTATGACACTTTATTGTCGACACTCCCTTATTCTAACTTTGTGTTTAACCACATCATTAGGTCAATTATAAGTGTTACGACAAAGAAGTGAGTATAATATGTTCTAGGCTTATAGTAATTTGAAGTAAGAGAATTCACAAGAACGACGGCGTTCTCTCAATAACTGTTGTCATATAACTGTTGTCAAACATACATGTTTTAATGCGTTCCTTTAAAATAATCTATAGCATTAACAGACCCCCCCCCCCCACACACAAAAAAAGTTCTGATGCTTGGATACTAACGACGCATCCCGCAGAGGGGACTGTCGACTCGATGGACAACTTTAGCTAGATGTTTTGTAATTGTATGGACTTCAGATCCGTCTGGCAGACACTGATATTTATCAATCGATTTTGTAATCGAATAAATGAAAACTAAATAGTTTGAAACTGAGCGCAGTGATTTCATAAATTCAACAATTATTACTTCTGTATTTTAAGATTGGCTTCTTACTGATCGAGGCTATTTGTGAAATTAATGTCATTGCAACAAGAATTGTGAACACGATTGGGACAAAATGTGAGCTGACTGTAGGATAAAACTAACGCAACACGTTTTGAACAGTTTTATAAAATATGTTTTCAAGTGTGTTTTTTCACTGTCTTGCAGGCATCTGGAGTAGGTAGATTCACGGACTTGCAGGCTGTTTAGCTTGTGGAGGCTGTTTCCGTATCCAAATGACCCTAGCACACAAACTTCATACACAGTAGAGATTAAATGATATACTTAAATGGAATTCCTTGATTGTAATTAATTACGGAACATTCAAGGAATATAGAATAGCAAAGATTACAAATGTATGACACTTTATTGTCGACACTCCCTTATTCTAACTATTTGTTTAACCACATCATTAGGTCAATTATAAGTGTTACGACAAAGAAGTGAGTTTAATCTGTTCTAGACTTATAGTAATTTGAAGTAAGAGAATTCACAAGAACGACGGCGTTCTCTCAGTAACTGTTGTCATATAACTGTTGTCAAACATACATGTTTTTATGCATTCCTTTAAAATAATCTATAGCATTAACAGAACCCCCCCCCCCACACGCACACACAAAAAAGTTCTGATGCTTGGATACTAACGACGCATCCCGCAGAGGGGACTGTCGACTCGATGGACAGCTTTAGCTAGATGTTTTGTAATTGTATGGACTTCAGATCCGTCTGGCAGACACTGATATTTATCAATCGATTTTGTAATTGAATAATTGAAAACTAAATAGTTTGAAACTGAGTTCAGTGTTTTCATAACTTAAACAATTATTACTTCTGTATTTCTGTATTTTTAGATTGGCTTCTTACTGATCGAGGCTATTTGTGAAATTAATGTCATTGCAACAAGAATTGTGAACACGATTGGGACAAAATGTGAGCTGACTGTAGGATTAAACTAACGCAACACGTTTTGAACAGTTTTATAAAATATGTTTTCAAGTGTGTTTTTTCACTGTCTTGCAGGCATCTGGAGTAGGTAGATTCACGGACTTGCAGGCTGTTTAACTTGTGGAGACTGTTTCCGTATCGAAATGACCCTAGCACACAAACTTCATACACAGTAGAGATTAAATGATATACTTAAATGGAATTCCTTGATTGTAATTAATTACGGAACATTCAAGGAATATAGAATAGCAAAGATTACAAATGTATGACACTTTATTGTCGACACTCCCTTATTCTAACTATGTGTTTAACCACATCATTAGGTCAATTATAAGTGTTACGAAAAGAAGTGAGTTTAATCTGTTCTAGGCTTATAGTAATTTGAAGTAAGAGAATTCACAAGAACGACGGCGTTCTCTCAATAACTGTTGTCATATAACTGTTGTCAAACATACATGTTTTAATGCGTTCCTTTAAAATAATCTATAGCATTAACAGATCCCCCCCCCCTACACACACACACAAAAGTTCTAATTCTTAGATACTAACGACCCATCCCGCAGAGGGGACTGTCGACTCGATGGACAGCTCTAGCTAGATGTTTTGTAATTTTATGGACTTCAGATCCGTCTGGCAGACACTGATATTTATCAATCGATTTTGTAATTGAATAATTGAAAACTAAATAGTTTGAAACTGAGCGCACTGTTTTCATAACTTAAACAATTATTACTTCTGTATTTCTGTATTTTTAGATTGGCTTCTTACTGATCGAGGCTATTTGTGAAATTAATGTCATTGCAGCAAGAATTGTGAACACGATTGGGACAAAATGTGAGTTGACTGTAGGATAAAACTAACACGACACGTTTTGAACAGTTTTATAAAATATGTTTTCAAGTGTGTTTTTTCACTGTCTTGCAGGCATCTGGAGTAGGTAGATTCACGGACTTGCAGGCTGTTTAACTTGTGGAGGCTGTTTCCGTATCCAAATGACCCTAGTTCTCAAACTTCATACACAGTAGAGCATTAATGATATACTTTAATGAAATTCTTCAATTACAGATAATTGCGAAACACTTAACGGATATAGAGTAGCAAAGATTACAAATGTATGACACTTTATTGTCGACACTTCTTTATTCTAATTATGTATTTTTACGACATAATTAGAGTCAATTATGATTTAAGTCTTACGGCAAAGGACTTATTTGAATCTGTTCGGAACGACGGCGTTTTCTTAATAACTGTTTTCATATAACTGTTGTCAAACATACATGTTTTTATGCGTTCTCTTAAAATAATATAAAGCAATTACAGACCTCCCCACCACATAAAGGTGCTAATGCTTGGACACCAGCGACACATCCCGTAGAGGGGACTGTCGACTCGATGGCCAGCTCTCTCTAGATGTAATTCAATTTCGTGGACTTTGGATCAGTCTGGCAGACAGATATTTATCAATCGATTTTGTAATCGAATAAATGAAAACTAAATAGTTTGAAACTGAGCGCAGTGATTTCATAAATTCAACAATTATTACTTCTGTATTTTAAGATTGGCTTCTTACTGATCGAGGCTATTTGTGAAATTAATGTCATTGCAACAAGAATTGTGAACACGATTGGGACAAAATGTGAGCTGATTGTAGGATAAAACTAACGCAACACGTTTTGAACAGTTTTATAAAATATGTTTTCAAGTGTGATTTTTCACTGTCTTGCAGGCATCTGGAGTAGGTAGATTCACGGACTTGCAGGCTGTTTAGCTTGTGGAAGCTGTTTCCGTATCGAAATGAATGACCCTAGCACACAAACTTCATACACAGTAGAGATTAAATGATATACTTTAATGGAATTCCTCAATTGCAATTAATTACGGAACATTCAAGGAATATAGAATAACAAAGATTACAAATGTATGACACTTTATTGTCGACACTCCCTTATTCTAACTATGTGTTTAACCACATTATTAGGTCAATTATAAGTGTTACGACAAAGAAGTGAGTTTAATCTGTTCTAGGCTTATAGTAATTTGAAGTAAGAGAATTCACAAGAACGACGGCGTTCTCTCAATAACTGTTGTCATATAACTGTTGTCAAACATACATGTTTTAATGCGTTCCTCTAAAATAATCTATAGCATTAACAGACCCCCAACCCCCCCCCCCCAAAAAAAAGTTCTAATGCTTGGATACTAACGACCAATCCCGCAGAGGGGACTGTTGACTCGATGGCCAGCTCTAGCTAGATGTTTTGTAATTTTATGGACTTCAGATCCGTCTGGCAGACACTGATATTTATCAATCGATTTTGTAATTGAATAATTGAAAATTAAATAGTTTGAAACTGAGCGCAGTGTTTTCATAACTTAAACAATTATTACTTCTGTATTTCTGTATTTTCAGATTGGCTTCTTACTGATCGAGGCTATTTGTGAAATTAATGTCATTTCAACAAGAATTGTGAACACGATTGGGACAAAATGTGAGCTGACTGTAGGATAAAACTAACGCAACACGTTTTGAACAGTTTTATAAAATATGTTTTCAAGTGTGTTTTTTTACTGTCTTGCAGGCATCTGGAGTAGGTAGATTCACGGACTTGCAGGCTGTTTAGCTTGTGGAGGCTGTTTCCGTATCCAAATGACCCTAGCACACAAACTTCATACACAGTAGAGATTAAATGATATACTTAAATGGAATTCCTTGATTGTAATTAATTACGGAACATTCAAGGAATATAGAATAGCAAAGATTACAAATGTATGACACTTTATTGTCGACACTCCCTCATTCTAACTATTTGTTTAACCACATCATTAGGTCAATTATAAGTGTTACGACAAAGAAGTGAGTTTAATCTGTTCTAGGCTTATAGTAATTTGAAGTAAGAGAATTCTCAAGAACGACGGCGTTCTCTCAGTAACTGTTGTCATATAACTGTTGTCAAACATACATGTTTTTATGCATTCCTTTAAAATAATCTATAGGATTAACAGAACCCCCCCCCCCCACACGCACACACAAAAAAGTTCTGATGCTTGGATACTAACGACGCATCCCGCAGAGGGGACTGTCGACTCGATGGACAGCTTTAGCTAGATGTTTTGTAATTGTATGGACTTCAGATCCGTCTGGCAGACACTGATATTTATCAATCGATTTTGTAATTGAATAATTGAAAACTAAATAGTTTGAAACTGAGTTCAGTGTTTTCATAACTTAAACAATTATTACTTCTGTATTTCTGTATTTTCAGATTGGCTTCTTACTGATCGAGGCTATTTGTGAAATTAATGTCATTTCAACAAGAATTGTGAACACGATTGGGACAAAATGTGAGCTGACTGTAGGATAAAACTAACGCAACACGTTTTGAACAGTTTTATAAAATATGTTTTCAAGTGTGTTTTTTCACTGTCTTGCAGGCATCTGGAGTAGGTAGATTCACGGACTTGCAGGCTGTTTAGCTTGTGGAGGCTGTTTCCGTATCCAAATGACCCTAGCACACAAACTTCATACACAGTAGAGATTAAATGATATACTTAAATGGAATTCCTTGATTGTAATTAATTACGGAACATTCAAGGAATATAGAATAGCAAAGATTACAAATGTATGACACTTTATTGTCGACACTCCCTCATTCTAAGTATTTGTTTAACCACATCATTAGGTCAATTATAAGTGTTACGACAAAGAAGTGAGTTTAATCTGTTCTAGGCTTATAGTAATTTGAAGTAAGTGAATTCTCAAGAACGACGGCGTTCTCTCAGTAACTGTTGTCATATAACTGTTGTCAAACATACATGTTTTTATGCATTCCTTTAAAATAATCTATAGGATTAACAGAACCCCCCCCCCCCCACACGCACACACAAAAAAGTTCTGATGCTTGGATACTAACGACGCATCCCGCAGAGGGGACTGTCGACTCGATGGACAGCTTTAGCTAGATGTTTTGTAATTGTATGGACTTCAGATCCGTCTGGCAGACACTTATATTTATCAATCGATTTTGTAATTGAATAATTGAAAACTAAATAGTTTGAAACTGAGTTCAGTGTTTTCATAACTTAAACAATTATTACTTCTGTATTTCTGTATTTTTAGATTGGCTTCTTACTGATCGAGGCTATTTGTGAAATTAATGTCATTGCAACAAGAATTGTGAACACGATTGGGACAAAATGTGAGCTGACTGTAGGATAAAACTAACGCAACACGTTTTGAACAGTTTTATAAAATATGTTTTCAAGTGTGTTTTTTCACTGTCTTGCAGGCATCTGGAGTAGGTAGATTCACGGACTTGCAGGCTGTTTAGCTTGTGGAGACTGTTTCCGTATCGAAATGACCCTAGCACACAAACTTCATACACAGTAGAGATTAAATGATATACTTAAATGGAATTCCTCAATTGTAATTAACTACGGAACATTCAAGGAATATAGAATAGCAAAGATTACAAATGTATGACACTTTATTGTCGACACTCCCTTATTCTAACTATGTGTTTAACCACATCATTAGGTCAATTATAAGTGTTACGAAAAGAAGTGAGTTTAATCTGTTCTAGGCTTATAGTAATTTGAAGTAAGAGAATTCACAAGAACGACGGCGTTCTCTCAATAACTGTTGTCATATAACTGTTGTCAACCATACATGTTCTAATGCGTTCCTTTAAAATAATCTATAGCATTAACAGACCCCCCCCCCCCCCCACACACACACAAAACAGTTCTGATGCTTGGATACTAACGACGCATCCCGCAGAGGGGACTGTCGACTCGATGGACAGCTTTAGCTAGATGTTTTGTAATTTTATGGACTTCAGATCCGTCTGGCAGACACTGATATTTATCAATCGATTTTGTAATTGAATAATTGAAAACTAAATAGTTTGAAACTGAGCGCAGTGTTTTCAGAACTTAAACAATTATTACTTCTGTATTTCTGTATTTTCAGATTGGCTTCTTACTGATCGAGGCTATTTGTGAAATTAATGTCATTTCAACAAGAATTGTGAACACAATTGGGACAAAATGTGAGTTGACTGTAGGATAAAACTAACGCGACACGTTTTGAACAATTTTATAAAATATGTTTTCAAGAGTGTTTTTTCACTGTCTTGCAGGCATCTGGAGTAGGTAGATTCACGGACTTGCAGGCTGTTTAGCTTGTGGAGGCTGTTTCCGTATCCAAATGACCCTAGCACACAAACTTCATACACAGTAGAGATTAAATGATATACTTTAATGGAATTCCTCAATTGCAATTAATTACGGAACATTGAAGGAATATAGAATAGCAAAGATTACAAATGTATGACACTTTATTGTCGACACTCCCTTATTCTAACTATGTGTTTAACCACATTATTAGGTCAATTTTAAGTGTTACGACAAAGAAGTGAGTTTAATCTGTTCTAGGCTTATAGTAATTTGAAATAAGAGAATTCACAAGAACGACGGCGTTCTCTCAATAACTGTTGTCATATAACTGTTGTCAAACATACATGTTTTAATGCGTTCCTCTAAAATAATCTATAGCATTAACAGACCCCCAACCCCCCCCCCCCCCCCAAAAAAAAAGAAGTTGTAATGCTTGGATACTAACGACCAATCCCGCAGAGGGGACTGTTGACTCGATGGCCAGCTCTAGCTAGATGTTTTGTAATTTTATGGACTTCAGATCCGTCTGGCAGACACTGATATTTATCAATCGATTTTGTAATTGAATAATTGAAAACTAAATAGTTTGAAACTGAGCGCACTGTTTTCATAACTTAAACAATTATTACTTCTGTATTTCTGTATTTTTAGATTGGCTTCTTACTGATCGAGGCTATTTGTGAAATTAATGTCATTTCAACAAGAATTGTGAACACGATTGGGAAAAAATGTGAGCTGACTGTAGGATAAAACTAACGCAACACGTTTTGAACAGTTTTATAAAATATGTTTTCAAGTGTGTTTTTTCACTGTCTTGCAGGCATCTGGAGTAGGTAGATTCACGGACTTGCAGGCTGTTTAGCTTGTGGAGGCTGTTTCCGTATCCAAATGACCCTAGCACACAAACTTCATACACAGTAGAGATTAAATGATATACTTAAATGGAATTCCTTGATTGTAATTAATTATGGAACATTCAAGGAATATAGAATAGCAAAGATTACAAATGTATGACACTTTATTGTCGACACTCCCTTATTCTAACTATTTGTTTAACCACATCATTAGGTCAATTATAAGTGTTACGACAAAGAAGTGAGTTTAATCTGTTCTAGGCTTATAGTAATTTGAAGTAAGAGAATTCTCAAGAACGACGGCGTTCTCTCAGTAACTGTTGTCATATAACTGTTGTCAAACATACATGTTTTTATGCATTCCTTTAAAATAATCTATAGCATTAACAGAACCCCCCCCCCCCACACACACACAAAAAAAAGTTCTGATGCTTGGATACTAACGACGCATCCCGCAGAGGGGACTGTCGACTCGATGGACAGCTTTAGCTAGATGTTTTGTAATTGTATGGACTTCAGATCCGTCTGGCAGACACTGATATTTATCAATCGATTTTGTAATTGAATAATTGAAAACTAAATAGTTTGAAACTGAGCGCAGTGTTTTCATAACTTAAACAATTATTACTTCTGTATTTCTGTATTTTTAGATTGGCTTCTTACTGATCGAGGCTATTTGTGAAATTAATGTCATTGCAACAAGAATTGTGAACACGATTGGGACAAAATGTGAGCTGACTGTAGGATAAAACTAACGCAACACGTTTTGAACAGTTTTATAAAATATGTTTTCAAGTGTGTTTTTTCACTGTCTTGCAGGCATCTGGAGTAGGTAGATTCATGGACTTGCAGGCTGTTTAGCTTGTGGAGGCTGTTTCCGTATCAAAATGACCCTAGCACACAAACTTCATACACAGTAGAGATTAAATGATATACTTAAATGGAATTCCTCGATTGTAATTAATTACGGAACATTCAAAGAATATAGAATAGCAAATATTACAAATGTATGACACTTTATTGTCGACACTCCCTTATTCTAACTATGTGTTTAACCACATTATTAGGTCAATTATAAGTGTACCGAAAAGAAGTGAGTTTAATCTGTTCTAGGCTTATAGTATTTTGAAGTAAGAGAATTCACAAGAACGACGGCGTTCTCTCAATAACTGTTGTCATATAACTGTTGTCAAACATACATGTTTTAATGCGTTTCTTTAAAATAATCTAGAGCATAAACAGAACCCCCCCCCCCCCCACACACACACAAAAGTTCTGATGCTTGGATACTATCGACGCATCCCGCAGAGGGGACTGTGGAATCGAAGGACAGCTCTAGCTAGATGTTTTGTAATTGTATGGACTTCTGATCCGTCTGGCAGACACTGATATTTATCAATCGATTTTGTAATTGAATAATTGAAAACTAAATAGTTTGAAACTGAGTGCAGTGTTTTCATAACTTAAACAATTATTACTTCTGTATTTCTGTATTTTTAGATTGGCTTCTTACTGATCGAGGCTATTTGTGAAATTAATGTCATTGCAACAAGAATTGTGAACACGATTGGGACAAAATGTGAGGTGACTGTAGGATAAAACTAACGCAACACATTTTGAACAGTTTTATAAAATATGTTTTCAAGTGTGTTTTTTCACTGTCTTGCAGGCATCTGGAGTAGGTAGATTCACGGACTTGCAGGCTGTTTAACTTGTGGAGGCTGTTTCCGTATTCAAATGACCCTAGCACACAAACTTCATACACAGTAGAGATTAAATGATATACTTAAATGGAATTCCTTGATTGTAATTAATTACGGAACATTCAAGGAATATAGAATAGCAAAGATTACAAATGTATGACACTTTATTGTCGACACTCCCTTATTCTAACTATGTGTTTAACCACATCATTAGGTCAATTATAAGTGTTACGACAAAGAAGTGAGTTTAATCTGTTCTAGGCTTATAGTAATTTGAAGTAAGAGAATTCACAAGAACGACGGCGTTCTCTCAATAACTGTTGTCATATAACTGTTGTCAAACATACATGTTTTAATGCGTTCCTTTAAAATAATCTATAGCATTAACAGACCCCCCCCCCCCCACATAAAAAAGTTCTAATGCTTGGACACTAACGACCCATCCCGCAGAGGGGATTGTCGACTCGATTGACAGCTTTAGCTAGATGTTTTGTAATTTTATGGACTTCAGATCCGTCTGGCAGACACTGATATTTATCAATCGATTTTGTAATTGAATAAATGAAAACTAAATAGTTTGAAACTGAGTGCAGTGTTTTCATAACTTAAACAATTATTACTTCTGTATTTCTGTATTTTTAGATTGGCTTCTTACTGATCGAGGCTATTTGTGAAATTAATGTCATTGCAACAAGAATTGTGAACACGATTGGGACAAAATGTGATGTGACTGTAGGATAAAACTAACGCAACACGTTTTGAACAGTTTTATAAAATATGTTTTCAAGTGTGTTTTTTCACTGTCTTGCAGGCATCTGGAGTAGGTAGATTCACGGACTTGCAGGCTGTTTAGCTTGTGGAGGCTGTTTCCGTATCAAAATGACCCTAGCACACAAACTTCATACACAGTAGAGATTAAATGATATACTTTAATGGAATTCCTCGATTGTAATTAATTACGGAACATTCAAAGAATATAGAATAGCAAAGATTACAAATGTATGACACTTTATTGTCGACACTCCCTTATTCTAACTATTGGGGCAAAGAAGTGAATTTAATCTGTTCTAGGCTTATAGTAATTTGAAGTAAGAGAATTCACAAGAACGACGGCGTTCTCTCAATAACTGTTGTCATATAACTGTTGTCAAACATACATGTTCTAATGCGTTCCTTTAAAATAATCAATAGCATTAAAGAACCACCCCCCCCCCCCCCACACACACACAAAAAAGTTATGATGCTTGGATACTAACGACGCATCCCGCAGAGGGGACTGTCGACTCGATGGCCAGCTCTAGCTAGATGTTTTGTAATTGTATGGACTTCTGATCCGTCTGGCAGACACTGATATTTATCAATCGATTTTGTAATTGAATAATTGAAAACTAAATAGTTTGAAACTGAGTGCAGTGTTTTCATAACTTAAACAATTATTACTTCTGTATTTCTGTATTTTTAGATTGGCTTCTTACTGATCGAGGCTATTTGTGAAATTAATGTCATTGCAACAAGAATTGTGAACACGATTGGGACAAAATGTGAGGTGACTGTAGGATAAAACTAACGCAACACGTTTTGAACAGTTTTATAAAATATGTTTTCAAGTGTGTTTTTTCACTGTCTTGCAGGCATCTGGAGTAGGTAGATTCACGGACTTGCAGGCTGTTTAACTTGTGGAGGCTGTTTCCGTATTCAAATGACCCTAGCACACAAACTTCATACACAGTAGAGATTAAATGATATACTTAAATGGAATTCCTTGATTGTAATTAATTACGGAACATTCAAGGAATATAGAATAGCAAAGATTACAAATGTATGACACTTTATTGTCGACACTCCCTTATTCTAACTATGTGTTTAACCACATCATTAGGTCAATTATAAGTGTTACGACAAAGAAGTGAGTTTAATCTGTTCTAGGCTTATAGTAATTTGAAGTAAGAGAATTCACAAGAACGACGGCGTTCTCTCAATAACTGTTGTCATATAACTGTTGTCAAACATACATGTTTTAATGCGTTTCTTTAAAATAATCTATAGCATAAACAGAACCCCCCCCCCACACACACACACACACAAACGTTCTGATGCTTGGATACTAACGACGCATCCCGCAGAGGGGACTGTGGAATCGAAGGACAGCTCTAGCTAGATGTTTTGTAATTGTATGGACTTCAGATCCGTCTGGCAGACACTGATATTTATCAATCGATTTTGTAATTGAATAATTGAAAACTAAATAGTTTGAAACTGAGTGCAGTGTTTTCATAACTTAAACAATTATTACTTCTGTATTTCTGTATTTTTAGATTGGCTTCTTACTGATCGAGGCTATTTGTGAAATTAATGTCATTGCATCAAGAATTGTGAACACGATTGGGACAAAATGTGAGCTGACTGTAGGATAAAACTAACGCAACATTATAAAATATGTTTTCAAGTGTGTTTTTTCACTGTCTTGCAGGCATCTGGAGTAGGTAGATTCACGGACTTGCAGGCTGTTTAGCTTGTGGAGGCTGTTTCCGTATCCAAATGACCCTAGCACACAAACTTCATACACAGTAGAGATTAAATGATATACTTTAATGGAATTCCTCGATTGTAATTAATTACGGAACATTCAAAGAATATATAATAGCAAAGATTACAAATGTATGACACTTTATTGTCGACACTCCCTTATTCTAACTATTGGGGCAAAGAAGTGAATTTAATCTGTTCTAGGCTTATAGTAATTTGAAGTAAGAGAATTCACAAGAACGACGGCGTTCTCTCAATAACTGTTGTCATATAACTGTTGTCAAACATACATGTTCTAATGCGTTCCTTTAAAATAATCTATAGCATTAAAGAACCACCCCCCCCCCCCCACACACACAAAAAAGTTATGATGCTTGGATACTAACGACGCATCCCGCAGAGGGGACTGTCGACTCGATGGCCAGCTCTAGCTAGATGTTTTGTAATTTTATGGACTTCAGATCCGTCTGGCAGACACTGATATTTATCAATCGATTTTGTAATTGAATAATTGAAAACTAAATAGTTTGAAACTGAGCGCAGTGTTTTCATAACTTAAACAATTATTACTTCTGTATTTCTGTATTTTTAGATTGGCTTCTTACTGATCGAGGCTATTTGTGAAATTAATGTCATTGCAACAAGAATTGTGAACACGATTGGGACAAAATGTGAGCTGACTGTAGGACAAAACTAATGCGACACGTTTTGAACAATTTTATAAAATATGTTTTCAAGTGTGTTTTTTCACTGTCTTGCAGGCATCTGGAGTTGGTAGATTCACGGACTTGCAGGCTGTTAAGCTTGTGGAGGCTGTTTCCGTATCAAAATGACCCTAGCACACAAACTTCATACACAGTAGAGATTAAATGATATACTTTAATGGAATTCCTCGATTGTAATTAATTACGGAACATTCAAGGAATATAGAATAGCAAAGATTACAAATGTATGACACTTTATTGTCGACACTCCCTTATTCTAACTATGTGTTTAACCACATTATTAGGTCAATTATAAGTGTTACGACAAAGAAGTGAGTTTAATCTGTTCTAGGCTTATAGTAATTTGAAGTAAGAGAATTCACAAGAACGACAGCGTTCTCTCAATAACTGTTGTCATATAACTGTTGTCAAACATACATGTTTTAATGCGTTCCTTTAAAATAATCTATAGCATTAACAGACCCCCCCCCCCCCCACACACACACACAAAAGTTCTAATGCTTGGATACTAACGACCCATCCCGCAGAGGGGACTGTCAACTCGATGGACAGCTCTAGCTAGATGTTTTGTAATTTTATGGACTTCAGATCCGTCTGGCAGACACTGATATTTATCAATCGATTTTGTAATTGAATAATTGAAAACTAAATAGTTTGATACTGAGCGCAGTGTTTTCATAACTTAAACAATTATTACTTCAGTATTTCTGTATTTTTAGATTGGCTTCTTACTGATCGAGGCTATTTGTGAAATTAATGTCATTGCAACAAGAATTGTGAACACAATTGGGACAAAATGTGAGCTGACTGTAGGATAAAACTAACGCGACACGTTTTGAACAGTTTAATAAAATATGTTTTCAAGTGTGATTTTTCACTGTCTTGCAGGCATCTGGAGTAGGTAGATTCACGGACTTGCAGGCTGTTTAGCTTGTAGAGGCTGTTTCCTTATCAAAATGGCCCTAGTTCTCAAACTTCATACACAGTAGAGCATTAATGATATACTTAAATGAAATTCTTCAATTACAGATAATTGCGAAACACTTAACGGATATAGAGTAGCAAAGATTACAAATGTATGACACTTTATTGTCGACACTCCTTTATTCTAATAATGTATTTTTACGACATAATTAGAGTCAATTATGATTTAAGTCTTACGGCAAAGGACTTATTTGAATCTGTTCGGAACGACGGCGTTTTCTTAATAACTTGTTTTCATATAGCTGTTGTCAAACATACATGTTTTTATGCGTTCTCTTAAAATAATATAAAGCAATTACAGACCTCCCCACCACAAAAAGGTGCTAATGCTTGGACACCAGCGACACATCCCGTAGAGGGGACTGTCGACTCGATGGCCAGCTCTCTCTAGATGTAATTCAATTCCGTGGACTTTGGATCAGTCTGGCAGACTGATATTTATCAATCGATTTTGTAATCGAATAAATGAAAACTAAATAGTTTAAAACTGAGCGCAGTGATTTCATAAATTCAACAATTATAACTTCTGTATTTTAAGATTGGCTTCTTACTGATCGAGGCTATTTGTGAAATTAATGTCATTGCAACAAGAATTGTGAACACGATTGGGACAAAATGTGAGCTGACTGTAGGACAAAACTAACGCAACACGTTTTGAACAGTTTTATAAAATATGTTTTCAAGTGTGATTTTTCACTGTCTTGCAGGCATCTGGAGTAGGTAGATTCACGGACTTGCAGGCTGTTTAGCTTGTGGAGGCTGTTTCCGTATCGAAATGACCCTAGCACACAAACTTCATACACAGTAGAGATTAAATGATATACTTAAATGGAATTCCTCGATTGTAATTAATTACGGAACATTCAAGGAATATAGAATAACAAAGATTACAAATGTATGACACTTTATTGTCGACACTCCCTTATTCTAACTATGTGTTTAACCACATCATTAGGTCAATTATAAGTGTTACGACAAAGAAGTGAGTTTAATCTGTTCTAGGCTTATAGTAATTTGAAGTAAGAGAATTCACAAGAAAGGCCGCGTTCTCTCAATAACTGTTGTCATATAACTGTTGTCAAACATACATGTTTTAATGCGTTCCTTTATAATAATCTATAGCATTAACAGCCCCCCCCCCCACACACACACACAAAAAAGTTCTGATGCTTGGATACTAACGACCCATCCCATAGAGGGGACTGTCGACTCGATGGCCAGCTCTAGCTAGATGTTTTGTAATTTTATGGACTTCAGATCCGTCTGGCAGACACTGATATTTATCAATCGATTTTGTAATTGAATAAATGAAAACTAAATAGTTTGAAACTGAGCGCAGTGTTTTCATAACTTAAACAATTATTACTTCTGTATTTCTGTATTTTTAGATTGTCTTCTTACTGATCGAGGCTATTTGTGAAATTAAAGTTATTACAACAAGAATTGTGAACACAATTGGGACAAAATGTGAGCTGACTGTAGGATAAAACTAACGCGACACGTTTTGAACAGTTTTATAAAATATGTTTTCAAGTGTGATTTTCAACTGTCTTGCATGCATCTGAAGTAACAACATTCACAGACTTGCAGGCTGTTTATTTGGTTGTTACTATTTTGTTATCAAAACACAAACCTCATACAGAGTAGAGCATAAACGATACCACAAGCACATAAATCTCATCTACAGTAGAACATAAGTTATACACCTTATAAAAATTCTCTAATTAAAATAAATCGATGGCCAACACTAAAAGCATAAAATTTCGCAAAGGGAGGAACTAAATCAGGCTTAATTTTTGAAACTCTATCATTCCAAGAATGTATTTCGTTGACATTATTATAGTTCATTTTAATTCAATGGTTAGCGCAACGGGAGTCACATTAACCTTTGTCCAGGGTGATAGTTCTTTGACATAAGGTTGTTCACATGTAAGACGGTGTTTACTCGATAACTGTTGCCATCAAAAAAAATTTCGAAATGATTCCGTTATATATTCATTAGCGATAAAAAAACCAAAAAGCGCAATAGGTTGGACACCAAAAACACGTCCCGCAGATGTTACTGTTCACTTGATAACCAGCGTTAGCTATATGTTTTGCCATGTCTTGGACTTCAGATCCTTGTAGTGGACACTGATATTAAACCATTTATTAAGCCGCTAGATAAATGATAACTAAATAGTATGAAGCGTTGCGTAGTTTCATTGTAGCACAAACTGTTACATCTGTGTGGCTTAAGATTTCGTTTACTGGTCGAGATTAGACGTGAATAGTATTTACTTGTACCAATAATTGTGAACACAATGGAAACAAAATGTTAGCTGAGCGTTGGGGAACGTTGATTTGATACGATTTTAACACTTTTAAATAGTATGTTATCATGTGTGATTTTTCACTGTCTTGCAGGCATCTGAAGTACATGTAGCAACATTCACGGACTTGCAGGCTGTTTATTTGGTTGTGACTATTTTGTTATCAAAATACCACAAGCACACAAACTTCATAGTACACAGTAGAGCATAAATGATATACTTTAATGATTAGATAAAAGTTTTGTTCAACACATAAAGCATGAAATTTCGCAAAGGTAACAATTAGATAAGGCTGAATTTTCGACACTCTGTTGTTAAGCACAAACTGTTGTTACATCTTTGTGGCTAAAAATTTTTTTTACTGGTCGAGATTAGACGTGAAAAGAATACACTTGCACCAAAAATTGTCAACACAATGGGAACAAAATGTAAGCGGAGAGTTGGAAACATTAATGTGATACGATTGAAACATATTTATTAGCATGTTATTAAATGTGATTTTTTCACTAGCTTGCAGGCATCTGAGGTAGCAACAATCACGGACTTGCAGGTTGTTTATTTTGTTATCAAAATACCACAAGCACACAATCTTCGTATACAGTAGAGCATAAATTATACCACAAGCACACAAAATTTATATAAGGCAAAGCAATTGCAGAAGTGATGCACTTGTATGAAAATTCTCCAATTAGAATGAATTAAAGCATGTAATTAAGCAAAGGTAACAAATGGAAGAGACGTGATTGTCGACACTCTAATATTCCAATTATGTATTTTGTCAACATTCTTATAGTTAATTTCAATTAATGTGTGAGCGCAAAGGGGAATCAGTTAAGGTGAAATAACACACATGGAAAAATTCACTCATATTAACAGGAAATATTTTGATAATAAAAGATTTAACAAAAAATAAACTGTATAAATGTCAAATAAGCGAAAAATTTGCAGTTTGGGGATAAAAAATGAATATCTAAAATAATTATTCTAGTAAGTAACAAAAAAAGGCCCTGCGGATTTCGAACTCGGGAGGTACGGATCACAAGTCCGACACTTCATACACTCGGCTATGGAGTAAGTTACAAGTTTCAGTCCATAGAATCCTTTTCATAAAACGAAATGTGGTTTCGATCAGCAGTCAGCCATTTTATAATGATGTGTTATTGAACCTTAAAGCCTGTTCTAGAGTGATAGTTATTTGAAATAAGGTTGTTCCTCGACAAGACAATGTTTACTCGATTATTGTTACCATATAGTTGTTGCTAATTAGGGAAATTTTAATGCGTTCCCTCTATGTATTCAACGGAGATAAAAACCAAAAAAAAGAAAAAGAAAAAAAAGAGGCGCAAAAGCTTGGAAACCAAAAACACGCACTGTAGATGTGACTGTTCATTTGACAACCAGCGCTAGCTATATGGTTTGCCATGTCTAAATTCGGACTTTGGATCTGACATCTATCAGTCGATAATGACAAGAGGCACAGGGGCCCAATCGCTCACCTGAGCAACAATAGGCATGATTAAGTCTGCTTAATTGAGTCATCATACAAAATATTTGGACAATATGGTATAATAAATGTCGACCTTTTATAAATAAAAATCTCTTTTCCCCCCGGTTGTTTTTATGTTTATAATTAAAGTTTCTTTTTAACATGATGATTTTATAGTCATGTCATATGTTGAGCATTGCAGTTCTCAAAAAGACTCTAAACAATTGATTTATTTTGGATATAAATCTACATTAAACTTTAAACCCCTTGTGAGACCAAAGAATCGTCCAGACGCCAAAGTCTTAACATTTCAAAAGAATAAGCAATATGACAAAATGATTGCTTATGGGTAAAACCATACATGTATGTGATAACATTTCAGTTTTTGTGAATAATTAAAAATTTTTCCTTTGTACTATTGGAAGGGACGCCCAAAGTTGGCCCCATCCGACTCCTCAAGAGTCTGTTTAAGCATTTTAAAACAAAAACATTAATGTTGGATTTTTTTTACTTATGTGAACTAATGATATGATACTTTGGTTTCAGAATATGTTTTTAAAATATGATTTGCCTATCAAATTACATTTTTATAAGCTTTTTAAAGCTCCCATTTTATACATTGATTTTTATGAAAATATAACCAAACTCAGTTTTTCTCTTTTATTAAAGGGTCAATATATTAACTTTTTTGTCAATTTTTATATTTATATAAAGTCTTTATAATACATAAAAATCAGAAATATTTCATTATTGGAAGCATAAAAAATAATCAAACTTTCTTCAAAATTTAAGAAAATTAGAGGAAATGCGGATAAGCAATATTAATTTTAGTTTAAATATTTATTCTAATTTAGTAGTATAAGCCACACTTATTTTTATCATCCTTTACGTTGAGGAAAAAAAGGTAGTGACCTTGACCTGACCTTTATGCGAAAAAAAGGTATAATTTGATTAAACTGATAAAATCATTTGGTAATATTATCCGTTTGACTGTGTCAAAATTTTATGAATTTCTTATTATCAGAAGTATGATAACGAGAAGACTCATTCCTTAAGTTATTTGTTAACCATTTAATTGTACAATTTTACATGGTTAATGATAGTAATGAATTGCTACAATATTTGTTTATGAATTGATTGATACACATGTATGTGTTTTTTTTAATTTGTAATCTCCTCCAAACTTCTCGAGATTCACGTAGGGTGCTGTCTGGGAGAGGAACCTTCTTCGCCAGCAACTTTTTAAATTTGTAATCTGTAAATGCCATTGCAGGGGGAGGGTAGTCGGTATAAATAAGTGTTAATTGCTTAAAACGGTGTAGTCTTGTGATGAAGATGTCGAAGGCTCAATCTATACGGGCACTGGAGGGTTTTGTAATTTAGTTTTTCATTATTATTTTTTTGGATTTACCGAGTGGCATCATTTATTTCACCGAAGTTCTTTGTAAAATTATTCCACACCAAGGACTTTTTGATAAATAATATAGTAATAGCCAACTTCATTCTCCTCTTGGTTTACACCTAAATATAACCAAGGTGAAATATTTTGGTGATTTGGTTACTAGATTAATTACCGATCTACACATAAATATTTACCAAGGTGGAGTCTGTGTGATTGGGTTGCTAGGTAAATCACGAAACTTCACCCCAATATTTTCCGAGGTGTTTCATTGATTAATAGTCTAAAAATTTTGTATTATTGTTTATTAGATGAAGAATATCAAAATTAAGATAGGTATTTGAAATAACTAAAAAAAAAAGATTATTTTAAGATTTATTGCACGTCGACTCAATATATCGAGTATCTGGGTCGCATGCTGACTGATGTTTTTCGTACTAATTGTTTGACCATAATTAATCACCCAATTGTCTACGGACTTTTCCGTTTTTTTTCCCGATCACGACAAAGAACACACGGTGGGTGTGACCGGCAGCAGGGGATGCTCACTCCTCTTAGGTACCTGATCCTTCCTCTATCCTTTTGGAGGTCCGTATTGCTCTGCTTTGAATTTGTATTTCGTTTTAAGGATCTTTTTTAGATGGTTGACGGTTTGTTATTGTCATTTTTTTATTGTAAATAAACTATATATGAAGTTTATGGTCCTTCGTTGTTATAAAAGCTATAAAATATATAAAATATAAATTTGGTATATATCAATGCTGTGAAATTGTGTGCCGTCATTCGTAGTTTTCGCAGGCACCGAATACCATAGAAATAAAACTGTGTTGACGTGTTCGCCTCGCGTCACAATACTCATAAAAGATATTTTATATTTAAGGCTTTATGTTACTTCAAAACCAGCTAGATATTTTTTTTTATGTCCCGGGCTTTAAATTTCTTTTAGAGACAATGACATATACATTCTTTTTACGTGCTTTCCGCTCATAAAAATACTTTTTAATAACAGTCTTATCAATGTACATTTATTTGTATTTTTATTAACTCTTAATTGAAAGTTCTATAGGTATTCTTCTAAATTACATTTTGAAATTACAATTGCGTATATACATGCTGATAAAATTTATATCTATAAAAACTACCCCCCCCCCCCCCCTCAAAAAAGGGAATTAATTATATTGAAAATCTTCTTGGTTGATTAAAAAAATCATATTAATTTATATAAATAAAAAAAAGGTTATTTTCTCGATATGAATGCAGCTTTCTGGTTCTAAATGTTCTGTTTGTTACTGTTTTTACCTGCCATAGAAAAGCCGGTCAGATTGAATGTATATAGATGAATGAATTCGATGTTTATTAATTTTTCATAGACGAATTTTTCATTCCCATAGCTTTCATCTTATAACATTTTAATTTTTAGTTGAAATTTAATTTTTGACATCAATGTGTTTTGATATCAAAATAAATGCTAAATTCTTTGCTATTAAAATGTGCAGTCTTATATAGACGAATGAGTCTATTAAAAAGAAATAGTACTTCTTGATTAAATTGCTTACATAAGTTTATAGTTATATCAAGGCCTATTAGTAAAATGTTTTTATTACATTGTATTTTTATAATCATTGTCTTCATACAGAAACGGGTTTACCCGTTTGAGCCCATTACATCCATAAATTACTGTTACTCCTGTCATTTTTAATTTTTTTTTTTAAAT